>NC_057935.1:69101724-69261724 GCF_018555375.3 Anguilla rostrata | reverse complement strand
CTATTAGCAATATTTACTCTTAAAATGAAGCAGACAGAAGCCGGGGGGTTAGTAATAGCAATAGTAGTAGCTTAAAATGACACGGTGACTGTTCTAGTAAATGTATGGTGGAGGTGGGTGTCTATTCTCATGACCATATTAGTAACCTCTCGCCATGTGCTTCAAAGTGAAAACGGGACTTTGAAGAAGCGGGTGGGAAAACTGTGAATGTTTTCATAAATTACTGTGTCAGTGTCTGGGTTTAGTGAGCTCTGGCATGTGACTTCTCTCGTGAGACTCTGCTGAGACTCTCATGAGACCCAGTGTAACCCAAAACGGGCGCTGCCCGATACTCAAAAATTTTAAGCCATTGTATTGTTTTGCTGTGGAGGCCAATGCGATGTGATTGGTTCAAGCAAGTCAGTGATTGGCTAAGCACAGTGGCTTCAAACGTTGTGGGGTTCATTTCTGAAGCCTTATATTATATGTATATTTTCCATTACATTTACATCACATTACAGGTATTTAGCAGATGCTCTTAACCAGGGCAACTTACACATCTTTCTCAGTTTTACATAGTCAATCAATTTACAGTATACAGCAGGGTATTTTGCTGTAGCAAATCAGGTTAAGCACCTAGCTCACGGGTACAATGGCAGTGTCCTCCCTGGGAATTGAACCTGCAAACCTTCAAGGTTCAAGGTTCAAGGTTCAAGGTTATCTTTATTGTCCCACTAGGGGAAATTTGTTCAGCAGGTTCCCTGCCCAGAACCTGCAGTTAGGCTTCAGCAGTGAAACTCTCTCTGACTCACGTGTGAACATCTGTCCCAGGACTGGCAGTGTGCGCCTCTGATGAAGGATAAGTAATTACTCAACGTGAGCGTTCAGACTCATTCCATTACTCAACCTGTGACGCCACAGTGAAAATGGAATATCTGGCGTACCTAGCGATACTGTGGCTGAAACGGTGAATGGCACGTGTGAGTGTTCGCCGATCGCGCAAATCCTTGATGGATTCCGATTTCAAGAGAGAGGGGGGGAAGCGGACTTTTGCGTTTGGAGTAATACAATAAGGCCTGTGGAGAGACGGAGCATAATTCAATTCTGTCGTTGCAGCTTGGCCCTAAGTGCTTATGAGCTTGGTACCTCTTGACATAGTGGGGGGGGGGGGGGGATTGTGCCAATAACAAAAAGCTTCCGCTTCCAAAAATCCATCAGAAAGGTGGACAGACTGAATTACAGTACTGGCACAGATTATGGAAACGCTGCGTTTACAAACACAGTTTGACAAGTAATGCAATATTTCGGCACAGTTTCTCTTTCTGGCATTATGTATATGCAATGATTGTAATATCAATATAAAACAAAAATGAGGAATTAATTAGTATTTTTGTTGAACAAGTAATAATCATTACACTGGCCTATATGCATTAGTTCATATCTACGGACTTTCATAATGTTCATGCGAAATAGTTTGTGCGTACTGACGAAAATGGCCCGGAGAAGCGACAGGAGAAAGGGCACAGATAAAGGTTTTAAGAGAGCTAGTCTTCTTTAAGCGCAGCGTTTTTGTAATTTTTAAATTTTACTGCCCGCCCTTGACCGTCACGTCAGAACCGTTAGCGCTGCCGCACGGGCTAGCGAGCGTCCGCCATCGGCCGCCGCGGCTCGGCGAGTCTCTGGGTCGGCGCGTGGCTCCGCCCACGCGCTCTGTCACCCGGGAGAGAGGGGGGCGGTGTCACGGAGTTCACCTGCAGCTCGCCCACCTCTGCTCGCACCTCCGTACCCCCAGTGGAAACCCGCTGGAAACCCAGTGGCACTCTTGTCGCGCGCCGCCGCGTGAATCCAGTACTGCAGCGGCGTCGCCCTCGACGACGCTCAGAGAGCATGAATCACTGGAAACCGCCGGAGCAGTGACTGAACAGAAACACGCACGCCTTTTTTTTTTTTTTTTTTGTTCTGTGTTACAATCGCTTTTTTTTTTTTTTTCCGATTACTATCACTGTTGACACTGTCGTCCCACCGGGCGGGAGGCGGGGTCGTAGTAGCGAGGCCCCCGGAGGCCGCCCCGATTCGGGGGGTTTTTTTTTCTGCGCGTCTGGAGAAACCCAGGCCGGCGTGTGCCAGCTAGCCGCCCATGCCACGCTCGGGTCTCGCTGGCAGAGAGCAGGTGGCATCGGTGAGTTGTAAGGGAGCAGCGTGAGCTGCTCGCCCGCCCACTGCTCTGGTTTATGTGTCACGTCACCTCATTCACTGATCACCGTTTGAGTCACCGCAGGAGGTAATGACAGCGGGACGACGCCTTGCTAAATTTGGGTTAGCAGCAGCACTTTTTGTGAGCAAAATGAGTGACACTGAGCCGGGTGCACGGTTCGAATGAGCCACCGGTTTTCTCCGTTCGGTTTTTAATTTTTAATTTTTATATATATATTTTTTTTTAAATATATAAAAAAATATATTTCTCTTTTTTTTGTAGTGGGAAAGCCACACAAGTGCAACTACTGTGGGCGGAGCTACAAACAACGCACGTCATTGGAGGAGCACAAAGAGCGCTGTCATAATTACCTGCAGAGTGTCAACATGGACTCCGCCCAGAACACCGGGCCATACCAAGGTAGGCAAGCGAGGGGTGTTGTACACCACACTGGATTTAGTTGGTAAATATAGCTTCAAGAAAACATCACGAGTGTAAGTTCAGGTGTAAATTTGACTCAGGTTTTGCAAGTGACTCAATTAGTATTAACAGAACCTGTTCTCATTACATCCATGCTGAATTGTTTAAAATGTGTAAACGACTATTAATAGCTTTCTTACTAGTTTCTTACTGTCATATGGACCATTTCTCTTTATTTAAATTTGCCAGTAAGTTATTCTGTGCATTGGATTTGTTATGACTACAGCATTTTGAATGATTATACCAATAATTGATATTTTATTTTTATTCATGCTAATTTTTAACTCCAGATATAATTCATCTAAATAGTCGAAGGTTGATGTTGTGCTCCCTTTTATTGCCCTATTATCCTCCGTAGTCAGTTTGTGTTTTAAAACGATGAATTTCGGCGAGGTCACGAAAATAAAATGAGAGCGAATTGGGAACAGGAAAACCAGGAGGGAACGGCACTGCTGTTGATGGTCAGCAGGGACAGAACTGACGCAGCTCGTATTCACGCTGTGCAAATACAATGGGGTAGGCTCCACAAAAGTGCATCAGTTAAACCACGGTGAAATATCCCTTTAAGGGTTGACAAAACACTGCTCAAGTCTACTGCAGGGCAGGCCCCCACCGCGGGGTCTATTCCGGTCGTGTGTACCGCAGTCTGGCTTTTTGGGTGCTACCCGTTCAGGCGCTCAGTCCCCGTCTCTCCCCCCTCAAACACAGGAGACGCGCTGAAGGACCAGAAGGCCTCGATGGAGGGCCTGGCCATGGCCCCGTTCGACCGGCCGCCCGTCATCGAGAGGCTGCAGGCCAACGTGGGCAAGAGGAAGAGCACCACGCCGCAGAAGTTCGTGGGTGAGTCTCGCGGGCCAACCCGACGGCGGCGGTGGTCGAGCAGGCCCGCGCGTTCCGGGAGACCTGCCGAAATAGCGTCTCTCGCCCTCGCTCCACCCAATCACCGCACGAGGGAAGAGTCCCCTCCGAAGGGTTTCGCTGCACCTGTGGGTTCAGTCCCCGCGTGCGAGATTTTAAAACGTGTGTGAATTTTTTGAATTCTGTGGTGCGATTCGGGCGATTTCAAAAGCAAAAGATGTCGTCACAGCAAACTCAGTTGTGGTAAAACACATGAAGTTTTTCGGGGCTGACGATCCAGTAAGTCATCAAAGATGAAGGGGAAAAATCCATTCTCACACCCCACTTATGGTACATAGATGATTAATAGCCGGTCTGAAGGGACTGGTTTTCGTATCCGTGTCGAGAGCTACATTATTATTACAGAAAATTTAAATGTCAATTTTGCAGAAATTACAATTGCGATCCTTTTCCTATAAGCGGTTGATTGTTATCTGTGGAGTATTTTATTTGGGGTTTTGCTGGTTTGTAACAAATGAGTCGGTCGAATTTTTGTATTTGCATTTCATGTAAGGGTAGGAGTCTGTTACCACAGGCTGAGTAATGTAGAATAAACGCTGGAGGAGTCTGTCTTGAAATAACACAGGCTCATACACCTATTGGTTTATTTATTATTATTATTATTATTATTATGTAACCGGACTTGAAGCTGCTGGTTGAGGTATTCCAAATCTTTCTTGTCATATCAGAGGTATGACAAGCCTCGACAGATCCCAAATGAGAAATTTCGCCTTTCAACATTTACCAAAACTTCCACGTACTGTACTTACAATTACTTTCCATAGAGAAAGTGTTTGTTGTTCATTTTGTTTATTATTCATTTACTTTTTTTTATTCTCAACATGTGAGAGGAGAAACTGTACTATACTAAAACCCCATTTTTACATGGACATAATTGATTAAAGGATCGATCAATACACAGTTGTTTTGAAAATGTTTGTTCATTAATATTGTTTGATTAAAACTCAAAAGTGCATTTGAGTGTGAGCTATATAGCATTTTGCTTTTAACTGATAGTGCTGCTTCTCATTATGTCATTTGTTTGAGGGATGAAAAATGTCAAATTTCAGATACATTTTCAGATTCAAGAAGTCAAAAGAGCAGAATGAGTTGCGTGCTTTGAAGTTAGCTTTTGACCTGATTATCTACACCTTATTTCCACTGGGGGAAAAAAAAAGATACATTTTCTTGGACATGAGTGGCAAGATGAAACCATCGCAATTTAAAGAGGGCTTTCCACCGAAACCCTGGATGCTGATCTTACCCACTTTTTCTTCTATTACGAAATGCCGCTTCAAGAATGTCCTGACGCTTAATTTGCTCCTTATTGAAAAAGTATTTCTGTTTCGCTGATAATTTTTACGTTTTTTTTTTTTTCCTGAAAGGGTCCCCGCTTTGAAATGGTGGTAGGGAGAAAGAGAGAAAAAGAAAGAGAGAAGAGAAAAACACGAAATGTTTTTTTTTTTTTGTACGTGGTTGTGGTTTGACACACCTGTAGCTCTGCCATCGCTCTTACCGAATGGAGGCAGAGTCTCTCACCGCATCCATGTTTTTGCAGGGGTTAAACCCTCATTATGGTTACCGTGCTTCCGATGGGGCTTTCCACCATTAAGTCCCTTCACCAAAAGCAGAAAACACAGAAGAGCAGAACCTAACGTTCTGAGATCTTCGTCTTTCAAAGCCAGTTTGTTGTCCTCGAGGCTAGATGTAATTCTGTGTCCATGCAGTCTGCAATTCACTTTGCTTTTCTAGATGTCATTCCTTGAGAGAAATTATCAGTTCATTTCGCGTACAAAAAGGGCATTTAAAAAAAAAAATGTCAGCAATGTATCCTCAGATTTATACATATCTCATGAATTATTTCCTGGTTGCTGTTCAGTGACAGTAAATAGACTAGTGTTCCTACAACATGCATACCTCTACTGGATGGGCAAAGTTAGCAGCACTTTCTGGTTCTTGTATCTATTATGCTTTCACTAAATACCTGTCCTTTGTAAATAATATACGGCATGACGGAATATTATCTGCAACACCATAATTACCATACTCTCACCTTATTTGCCATACCCTTGTCATA
The DNA here is from genome assembly GCF_018555375.3 of Anguilla rostrata. Classification (NCBI taxonomy): domain Eukaryota; kingdom Metazoa; phylum Chordata; class Actinopteri; order Anguilliformes; family Anguillidae; genus Anguilla; species Anguilla rostrata. The sequence goes on along the minus strand of NC_057935.1, from coordinate 69,256,097 downwards.
ATGTGTTTGTTCCCAGATTTGGGTTAGCTTGCGTAAGACCTTTCGTTGCCAGTGAAAATATTGACTTTGCGGTTGTACTGAACCACTCCCGAGGTACGCTACGGGTTGATTAGCATTCTGCAGCTTAGCCACCCGTGCTAACGTGAGAATGTGCGTGTTTGTGCTTCTCAGAGGAGAAGATGGTGCGCTACGGCTATCCGGAGATGAGCTACGAGCTGGGCGTGAAGTACGAGAAGGAGGCGGAGCTGGTGCAGGCCCACATGATGGACCAGGCCATCAGCAACGCCATCTCCTACATGGGGGCGGAGTCCCTGCGCTCCCACCTGCCTCACCCGCAGTTCGCCATGGGCGACGTGGTGCCCCTCATCAACCCCCTCTTCTCCTACCCGCTGGCACCCCGCCTGGAACGGCCCGGCGGGCGGGACACCGCGCCCCTGCCGCTGGCCCCCCCGGATTTCCCCCCCTCCAGCAACGGCCCCATCTCCCTGGTGCGGCCCCGGCACCCCCCCGCGCTGCGGGAGGAGTCGCCTAGCAACAGCTGCCTGGACTCGGCCGACTCGGAGCGCAGCAGCCCGCAGGACAAGCAGCAGGCCCCCCCCCACCTCAACCACGCCGGCTACCCCCTCGCCAGCCCCGCCTACGCCAAGGAGCCGGGGCGGGGGGCGGAGCCGGGGGCCAGGGAGGCGGCCGAGGCGGGGGCGGGGAAGGCGGGCGCGGTGGCGGCGGAGCGCCCCCCCAGCCGGGAGGCCTACCGCGTCTTCAGCAAGGAGGGTCGGGAGCTGAGAGCCTTCCGCTGCGCGCACTGCCGGGTCCTCTTCCTGGACCACGTCATGTACACCATCCACATGGGTTGCCACGGCTACCGCGACCCCCTGGAGTGCAACATCTGCGGCCACCGCAGCCAGGACCGCTACGAGTTCTCCTCGCACATCGTCCGCGGGGAGCACACCTTCCACTAGGGGGCGCACACGCAGGGCGGCGAGCTCCCTGGCGGAGGTCGCGCAACGTTCGCGTCACAGATATATGCGCCTGTGCGCACGCTCGCGCAAACACACACACACACTCACGCGTGCACATATTACATATAATTTCAGACAGCTTGAAGCTTACATTTTTATTTTTTCGACAAATTTATGAAGGCTTGGGTCCAAGAAATACGTACTCTGTTTTTAAGCCGTCTGAAGCGTTGTAAAATAGGGAAAAAGGTGATTGATGAAGTTTTATGTCCTTTATTTTATTTCCACCTGCCAACCCTACCATAAAAAATGAACAAAACGGTACACCGAAGGTTTGCCTTTGTCTACTCAGGGTGTGGTCTGTGGTCCTCTTCTTTAGCAGAGCAGCTACGTACGGGAACTGTTATGAAGTTTGATGATTTCCATCCACAATGTTGAGCCATTTCTCTGACGTTTACATCTCAGTATGCTTCCGTCTGTCTATTTATTGTCTCCCTCCTTCTTCATCTTTTTCCTGACCCTAGTCCTCAACCCCTGACCCGCCTCTTTCCACAGACAACCTGAAGTGTGTTACATGTTACCTGGTTATACGTAAACATTGAACTACTGTGCCTAAAATGCAGTATGCCTTGTGAACATCTGGAATCGTATATATATATATATATATATGATACACATATATAGGATGTGGCTGTGGATTTTTTTTATTTTATTTTTTTACATGTAGCCAGGCAGTACGGTAAGGGCAACACTCTCCTTTTCACGTCAGCATTAGGCTAATTTTGTGGAAACGTGAATCGACCTGGTTTCGTCAAAACACGAAACATGAAAGTGAGAGATTACCTGAGCTGACTTTGGAAGATTACAAGAATCAAAGTCACTCCAAAACCGGCACCCAAACTGAACTCCCTCTCTCTCTCCCTCTCTCTCTCTCTCTCTCTGGGAAGTGGCTGAGTGCTCTGAAGTCACGACTCGAACTGAAGAGGTTGCACTAAACAGATGCCGTAACCACGGTGACCGTTGCTCCTCGATATCTTCTTTCACCGAGGCTGGTAGCAGGCAACCCAATAACAAGCTGAAATGCGTCTTTTCATGTTTTGTCACCTGCGGTTCAGTAGAATATGTCATGTTCAATAGGAATGGCAGTCGAGTGCATAACAAGACCAGGTCAAAACCTAGCATGTGGCTGGACCGGCCGACCAATGGTGTGACTTCGTCACTCAGTCACTCAGTCAGTCACAGACATTTGCGTTTATAGGGCTGGCCCCGCTTGTTGCGGTCCAGCCAAAAAATATCAGGTGAGCTTGATTAAAGCTTGTCGGTGATAATATGGGAACTGCTGTTTAAAATAGAATATATGCTTTCCTAAAAGGTTCACGGCCTGCCATTTCCCAATTTGTACTGAACACCAGCTATAAACAAGTAGCGAGCACTAGATAAGAAGAAGAGAAGAAGAAGAAGAAGAGAGCACTCTGGAAACATATTCCAGCTGAACTGGGAGCATGAAACCCCCAGTCTTTTTAGTTCTTTCGCTGGCTGGATTGATAGCATCCTCTGTCTCCTGGTTCATGGCGGTTCTCTATGCCAAACTCTCTGCCGGTTGTGTCATTGTTTTGATGCACAGCAGGGTCACGGTACAAACTGTGTGTTAAGCACTGAATCTGTTTATCGTGTGTTGATACTGTACAACGACAAATACGAAAGTGTCCACAGCCACACAGAATAGGAGAATATCTGCCAGTGGTCAGGCTTTTCTGCAACACACTTTCTCTGGAGCTACTTTCTCCTGGAGATGCGATACATGGGCACGCGACTTACACCAGTGTTTGTAGGCATTTTTTAAAAACTTTTTATTTTATTTTATTGTGGCATTATTTACGCAAAAAGTGTAGCGTATCGGTGGTTTAATTGTCCTCATCCGAAGAAACTTCTTCTTTCTACATGACACAAGTGTTGGGTTTCCATCTGTGCTGGATAAATCAGTATGGTCAATTGTTGGCTTGTTGCGGGAGCTTATGTATAGAACACAGGCTTTCACTTGTTTACGTTGTTTTCTGATCCAAAAATAATAACCGTTTACTTATTCCCGAGGAAGCTGGGGTGGATTATTTATTTATTTGAATCCTTTTTTAGTTTTCTTGGCTCAATGATATTGTACATGTTCACCAATGTGTTATGTTGTCCATATTTTACTTGTGCATTATTGCAAACATCATCTTTTTGTTCATTGATGCCTCTAAGATCAATTGTCTTATACATTTTTTTTTTCCTTTCAAATAATGCAACCTAGTTTATTTGATGGTGATTAATGTTACTGGGATATGTATTAATATTGACATGTTATTCCAAATTATTTGCTGGGCATATTAGAATATCTGCATACCCTTATGTTCTGTTAAATACACACAGAATGTCCCAAATACTTCTAGAATAAATAGTTCATCAGCAAAGTATTGCAAGAATTTAAGATAAGTGACAGCACAATACTCACATCTTTATTGCTTTACATTCTGTCCTCTAGCATTTAAGGTGTACTGTTAAATACATTTGGGGGGGGAGGGGCTGGTAAACAGTACACAATTTACTGAAACAATGTCACAGACAAACTGAAAGGTATGTTGTAGGTGTGTTGTTTACAGACGTCCAAAGCTTTAATATCTTCCATGGTGCTCTGTGTGTGTTTTTCTTTTTTGTTTGTTTTATTTTTTATTTTTTGCTTTTGCAAAAACTTTTTTTTTTCTTTTTTAATGCACTCACTTTGGAAAGCGCTTTGCAAGGATACAAGAACTGTGAATTGTGAAATTATCATGAGAAGGAAGAACATAACTAAGAAGGATCAGAAGTGGAGTTCTGTTTCACTATTTTGTTATAAATACAAAGTGACTTTTTACTCATCTAGCATTTTCCAGAAAAAAAAGGTAAATGCAAGGGCATTTTATAATGCATCTAGGGCACCCCAAACAACAAATGTCACATTATTACAAATTCAGAATTTGTACTATTCTTTATTTTAGTTCAACTGGGGACATTCACAGTTGATTTTGAACAAAGTGACAAAGGGGTTTGTCTCTTTCTGTCTTTTGTCCGAGCTGTTTTGACAATATAGACTAGTCAAATGATGGTTTAAAAAAGGAATATGAAGTGTATAATATATACCAGCAAATTATTGCTGAGTACGAGAGAACAAAGGGGATGGATATTTTAATATACTTGAAACCATAGAAACCCAGTTGAGCACAGAGTATATTTTACGCAAGGAAAGTGCAATAGCTGGCTATTTTTTCAGAGTACGAATGTGTAAATAGATAAGTAAAAAAAAAAGGTTTGACTTTTAAAATGTTTTTAAATGCCTGCAAATCAACAAACTGGAAGTGTAAATGGTTGCAGTTTTTTTTGTAATATATACATAATATATACATGAGTTGCATATATTATATTTTGGTACTGATTTTGAAATGGGGTTTACTGTGCTTTACTTGCACTGAATAATGTTTAGTCTTATAAATGTTGGGATCTCAGGTACTTATGTCTGTGGGTGTAACTTCCCCTGCCCTTTAATTCAGTGCTAAATATGGGACAAAATTTGCTCTTTTTTTCTTTTTTTCTTGGCAGCTGTTGCTTATTCCACAATGAAGAAACAGAAGAGGATTTAAAGATGTTTGTGTGTTTTAATACGCATACCCATACACAGTGTTTTGTTATTTTATCTTATGTTATTGTTTTTGTTTGATTGAGACACTGTTGTGCAGTGTTACATTTACAAAGCATGGGTCATTTCTACATTAAAAAAAAAAAGAAAAACAAAAACTGATTTATCTTCGTGGTCACACTGTGTTTTTTTTCATAATACATACAATGGTCTGTTTTGTTATGTTTAAATAATTCATCTGTTTTAATTTCAGCATAAGTGTATTTGGAGGAATAGACACGCCGTTGCCTGAGTGAGCAGTGGTGTACAGTGATCTGAATGTCTAAGTGATCTTAAATGTTTTAAGTCTCAGTTTTTGTGTTTCCTGGCTGGCAAAAATACTATATAATGCTGTACTGTGTGTGTGTGTGTGTGTGTGTGTGTGTGTGTGTGCATACATATGTGTGTGTATGAGACAGTGTGCACACGTGTGCGTGTGTGTGTGAGAGTGTGTGCACGTGTGCGTGTGTGTGTGCATGCGCGCGTGTGTGCTTGTGTTTTTTTGCGTGTGCGTGTGTGCACGTGTGTGTGTGTGCATGCGCGCGTGTGTGCTTGTGTTTTTTTGCGTGTGCGCGTGTGACGTGTGTGTGTGTGCAAGCGCGCGCCTCCACGTGTGTGCACGCACGTGTGTGTGACTCACCCTGCATGTGCCCACAAGTGCTTGCTGTGCTAACACCTCTTGGCCTGAAACTCATCTAGGCTTGTGCCGGAGTCAAGCGGTGTCTGTTTTCATTGCGGTGTACTGTCCCTGTCTCAGCAGCCCTCACACCTCTCCCTCCTTCCCCCCCCCCCCCTTCTCTCTCCCTCCCCCCTCCCTCCCTGCCCCCCCCCCCCCACCTCCCCCGTGTCTTAGGCTCCAGGCATTGGCCTCTAGCTCTTGAGACCTGAGGCTGCTGCAGTTGCACTGCTGCTTGGGAAAAACACTTCAGCATTTCTGCTTTGTCTGTCCAACACTGATCAGCCTATCCTAGAACTGCATTCCTTAAGACTGACTCAGTGCAATCAAGTTCTGCTTTTTTAAAATGTTTTAACAACAAAAAAAAATTGGGCCTCATTCGCAAAACTTTTCTTGAATTATTTTTACTTTTGTTCTTAAAAATGTTCATACGAAAAACCAACGTGGGATTCATGACACGTGTGCAGACCTTTTGTTTTTGTGCGTATCCCAGGTGTATGAGATGATGAATGCTGACTCATTTTTTTGCTCAATCCTTGTGATTAAAACAGCCATGAACAATTACAGATATGAAAATGTGATTAATTTCGAAATGTTTCTGGAAACATTCTTGCACACAATTTACGATCAAAGGTGATCGTATGTACTGTATGTTTTGTGAATGAGACCCGTTATGAGTTTGATGGTCGTTTCATAGTGATCATTCTTTGTGGTCGTTCTAAAGGCCCAAAATAACGATATGCTTAACGGAGAATACTTGGTGAGCATCTCTGCAGAAAAAAAAAAAAGATAGAACTGAGCATCTTTTTGGGTCACTTTTTACTCTGGATCAAATTTTGAATCAATCAGGAAAAATATCAGGAATATCATACTATCATAGAATTACATACAACCAAATCTATACCTTGTTGAAAGCCCTCATATGTTCTCCGGTATAAAATCATGTAATGGCACGGGTGACGCTGGGGAATGGGAATGTATTTTCCTTCCGAAACGAGGTTTGGGTGCCATCGAGGGTGGCGGCCTCCTCCGCACCTGCTTGCGAATCTGCTGCTTTCAGCTGGCAGGGCGGACGCCAAAGATGGTATCTCCCCAAACCCGGGGGTTGTTTTGGGGGGGGGGGGGGGGGGGAGAGGAAAAGGCACAGAGAGTCGAAAGATAGGCGCGGCCCGCCCATGTGACGAAACCTCCCTTTAATCAGAAGCCCCTGGAAGCCGGTGGCACTTTTTTTTTCCCAGAGGCCCTTTCTCTGACGCGTTCTCGGCGTCGGAGCGGTTACACCGGAGGTGTACAGAGACGCGGGTGGCGTCTGATCTCCGCCACCACGCGCTTACCTGTTTGTTTGTTCGTTCGTTTTTTTTTTGTTGTTGTTTTTTCCTTTTATTCGTTTTGTAACGGGCGCCTCTCTCTCCCCCCTGCTGCTGTGATCTTTTCCTCCAGTTTGTCGTCTTCGACGCTCAAACACTCAGTGACCTTTCGGCCCCCGCTTACCCCCCCCCCCAACCCCCGCACCCCCCAGGGGAAGGGGGCAACTGATTCTTATCTTGTCCAACATCTGCTCTCATTTACTTTGATAATGTAAACATGAGACGGGGGGATCACTTGCATTGCATTGTACTGGTGCCACTGCACTGTATGGGGTAACTGCGTGTAACTCACCAAAGCAGACCTAGTGAGTGTACAGCGTTGGCGTACAGTATGGGCTGGGACACAGAGTGACAACAGGAAACAGTAGGGTGTTTTCTTTTGGTCAATGAAAATAAAAAAAAAGGGCCCACATTCTAGAATTACATTACATTACATTAATTTGGCAGACGCTTTTATCCAAAGCGATGTACTGTACAATAAGTGCATACCGAAGGTCATTGGAACAACTACGAAACGCAGGTCCGATAAGGTGCAATACTCATTATGTAACAGTTACTCATAGCCATGACCACATTAAGTTCAGTTCACACAGTATGCAAATGCTGGGTCAGAGTGTAATGTTAAGTCAAACTACAAGGCGTGACGGCAAGGTACAACATCAAGGTGACGCAGGCGTGCCCTCGTCTAGCGATAAATTTGTGTTATGGAATGAATCTCAGAACTTCCTGGTGGGACAGATTCGCAGGATGGAATGTGGATTCGGAAAAAACCCTGATTGCGTTTAACCTGAAATAACCTACAAATAAGTAGCATTCTCTAAGCCAACATCCACTGGCTTGTACAGAAAAGCAAAATAAAACAAGTAAATAAATGAGAATACATTTATGCAATACGCAGAGCATCCAGGTAGGATCAAAAGCATCCTAGGTGTGGGAGCCCCATTTTATCATTATTGGCAAACAAATAATGACACATGCAGAAATGAAAGCTATGTGTGTTTTTTTTGTTTTTTTGTTTCCCGACCGGTCCTGTCTTTAATTGTTTGTGTTTATTTATTTAATGAGTGCTTGACTCATTCTTCGGCGATGTGGACTCGCAGGTGTAGGCTGGCTGCGCACCCCCGGGCCCGCTGTCAGATCACGTCAGTCATCTGCACGCCACTTTCGGGGCAGAGAACTGACCGCTGTGGAACAGGAATTTCCTTTCGGAAATCGTTTTCCTCGTAGTCGTCCCTAGTCTTCGGAATTCCGCTCTCGTCACGCGCCTTCGTTTTTGTTCCCTGCAGGCGACACGAGTTTCTGCTCTTAATCTCAAAAACTATATATATATGTATTCTACTATGCGGAAACCCACACTACAAGGGACGCTCAATAAAAAAAAATATATATATACATATATTATATACAATATATATATATACAAAAAAGATTTTCAGTGCAGCATTTTTGTTTATTTTTTCCTGCTGGGTCAAGGAAGAATATTTCAGGAGCAGTAGAGAAAATGACAAATTACATAATGAGCTTTATGTCCGTTTGGCTTCCTCGATTTGGCTTCAGAATTCAATCAGGTAACAACCCCAGTTTTCCTGAAAGAGTTTGGCCTTCTGCCACAGCTTATCCACGCGGTAAAGTGTTCAGTTTTAAAACAACCCTGATAGAGTATGTTTTTTTAGGTGTGCTCGATCCCTCTCGGACTTTGTCATTTAGACTCAGAGGCGTTGAGCTCGGACGAATCCCAGGGCTCTGATTGGCAGAGCCATTTATTAGCCTCACAGAATCGCGCTATACCGATGTTACCCCACAGGAAAATATGACTCCTCTTGTCAACGATCCTTCCAAGGTAAATGGGCTGCATTCATATAGCACTTTTATCCCAAAGCGCTTCACAATTGATGCCTCTCATTCACCGGAGCAGTTAAGGGGTTAGGTGTCTTGCTCATGGACACTTCGACACGCCCAGGGCTGGGGGGCGGGGAATCGAACCGGCAACCCTCCGACCGCCAGACGACCGCTCTTAACCTCCTGAGCTGTCCCACCCCCTGACGCACACCCCTCCGTAACACTGCCGCCACGCTGAAGGGATTTAGGATGGATTCTGGGGCCCAGCGACTGGCCTCGAGTCACCGAGGAGGGCCAGCGCTAACGCGGCTGCAGACGGGGCGTGTGCACAGAGAAGGGACTTTCAGGCGCAGGGTGTTCCTCCTGTAAATCGGATCCCCGTGGATTGTTGTGTAAGCACCCGTGACTCTCGTTCCTGTTTTTCCTGCCCGACCGTGGAGGAGAAGGCTGTTGCTGCCTCACCTCAGGACTTTTTTGTTTTTTTTTTTTTTTTTTTGGGCTGGCCTTCTTCGATCAGCGCTGCAGCTCCACCGTGGGTTATCGAGAGGCACGAGACTCATCTTCACTTGTCTTCGCTGCCTTTTTGCGCCGGTGGTCAGGTTTGCTGGTGGCCGTTAGTAAGCCCGAGGTATCTGGTTAATGTCCATACGTAGCAGGACAAGCACTCACCTTACAGTACTATGCTTGTGTGTTTTATCTGACACAACAAAAAAAACAAACAAAAAAAAATTATATATTTGCTTCTTTTTATTACCGGGGTCAATGACAACAATTTCTTCTGAATGACTCGCTTGGCTGACTGACCACATGGCTTTTGAACTGTGACCCTCAACAAAAAGACGGAGCTGTTAGTTAATGGTAAAAGCAGGTCCCGCAAGACCTTAAACAAGACATGGTAAGTGAAGATGCAGTGACTGCTTGGCTGAGCAGCCAATTAAACGGCAAGGTGCCTTTTTTCTTTTACTTTGGGGATGAAAATGACTTTTGGAGTTGACGTTAACATTGATGTATAAAACTGGCGGTAAGCAGATGGGAGTTCTGAGTTAAACATAAGAATGGGTGTGCTTCTTTATTTTGGAAAGACTACAGGAAAACTGAAGAGGTAACAGCACCGTAGGAAACAGGTGGAAATTAGACGGGGAGCGCTGAGGATCGGCGTGACCGCGTCTTCGCTCGGGAGGCGAGTACAGACACCGCACCAGGAAATTCTGTGGATGAAAAAAAAAGAAAAGAAAAGAAAAGAAAAGAAAAGAAAGAGAAAACAATGGGGGCAAAAGAGCAACAAACGAGGCGAGGATCAGGGAGCGGTCCGGACGTCGGCCCAGGAAACGGGGAATCCAGCTCTACTGGTGTGAGCGGTTCAGCTCTCCCAGCCCTGCAGTCAGGATAATTACGCGCTGTTCTCGCTTCTCCTGGATCGGCGTCAATTAGATGAGACAGAGTTTCTGATTCCTTACGTCATCCGCACGGCTTGGGCCTGCTCACTGAGCCTAGTTTACCCAGTACCCTGTGTGCTATACAGGTCTGCAGCATTGCTCTAAAAAGTGAATAAATAAATTAATTAATGAATATAGAAATAAATAAATAATATGGGGTAGTGGGGACGGTGGGCGCCAGGTTTGGGGGGTGGGGTGGGGAGGGGGGTGTCTCCAGCAGTCACGAGAGCCGAGCTGACTGCTTTCACCATACAGCTTTTTAAAATTATCTTCGGTATGAGTCAAAATGCCTCTGAATAGCACTACTGCAAGTTGCAGTGAGGCTACCAAACCAGACGTGTAAATAGTTCAGCTACCGATACAGATCATTTCAGGTAAAATAAGATTTGTATCACAAAGGTTAAAGAGGGAACGGTGCTACATGGACAAAGATAACGGCCAAACCCTTGTGAAGGCCACAGTGCGTAGGTCCAGCACGTTTTAATTTATCTTGCCATGTTTCAATAAAGGCTTTCAACTTTACCATCAAGAAGCGTGCCTTGGACCCCTATCTGTTTGCCACTTGTTTTTTTTTTTTCATCATTTTGACTGGCAAACTAAACCCCTTTTCGCAGATTTGTGTCAGTTTACACTCGTGCCCGTGAACAAGAGAAGAGAGGCCCCGAGCTCGGAACTATCGAACTACCCCTGCTTGACCAGAAAACAAGAGCTGGTTCTGAGAAACGCCGGAGCAATTTCTGTTGAATTTTTAAACGCGTTTTTGAAAGTTTGCCTCTCTCCTGACTTGTGGTTGCTCGCGGCCCACAGGTCATGTGGGTTCCAGGCTCGTCTCTCGCCGTTATTGATAGAGTCGTCTGCAAATGCTATTTCTGAGCGCTCAAAGATGACAGACACAGATTAAGCCGGGCTTTCATTCGAGAACTGAACCTCATAGTAGCGTTTTTTTTTTGTTTTTTTTGTTTTTTTTTTTCAGAGAAGGCTCTCTGAATGGAACTGAACTGAAGTCACACAAATGCTGTACTGTAGGGAGAAAAAAGAAAGATGCTATTGTTTTAGTGAGTGTCACTGAAGAACCACTTTTTTGGGATGGGGGGGATATTAGCGTGTCCCCTGTGCAGAGGAATGAATGCACTTGCACTTGCAAATGGGACACCCATTTTGGGGATTCCCTGAGTAATTTACTCTGCCTACTTTTTATACTTTTACCTAGAATGGCTGTTCTTTATCTGGGAATCTGGGTTATAACTTGGGAGCGCTGTTCCCAAACCATTACACTACAGAGCTGTCCAAGATAGGAAATGAGCAAGGGTACAACAAGACAGGGGCAGAGGAGGAAAGACAGATGGAGAGAGAGAACAAAAACCTTTGAATGATTCACATAACATATTTGTGACACATTTGTCTTCATCATCTTCTTCTCACGGCACCTGACTTATTGACACAGTCACTGCACAAAAAATACAAATAAAATACAAAACACTCTTGTCATTTTGTCTGTAAAAAGCAAGTGTAAGTTGAAGTGATGACTTGCACGATAACTGCTGTTCAGGGTCAGACTCCTTGCCTGATGTGCTTTGCATTTTGGGTGGTGCAGATAAGATAGCCAGGGTAAAATTTATAAAAAAAGAAGATGGGAAGAGACAGGGATATAGAAGAAAGGAGAAGGAAGGACAGAAGAGGGGGAATTTGGCTCATCTGAAGTTGCAAGCACCTGCAGAAATGAAAAAAGCGATAGAAAGAGGGAGAGAGGAAGAGAGAACAGACGGGGGTATGTGTGTGGAGGGAAGCTCACCTGCTTACTGGGGGGGGGGGTACTTGCCACATTGGAAAGCGAGAGCTAGCCCTGAGATTGGGGAAGGGGGGGATTGGGGGGGTGGGTTTGGGGTGGAGAAGTTGGAGACAGGTTTGGGTTGTGGTTTTGACAGAAATGGGTTGTACAGCTGCCAGAAACTGAGCTGAAAACAGAACAAAGTACAAAGGATGACAACCAACTCAAGACTTCAGCAGACAAAATATGTTGAGAAGTAATTCCAGGGTAAAATATGAGGAAAGGCGACAACAAAGAAAGAAAAATGACTGGGAAGATATTTTCCCCTGCCTTTTGGGCTTGGCACTTCATAGAAATGTGTGCATCATTCTTAGGCATTCCAGGCTGAACAGTCAGCACTATCCCTCTGGTGAAACCTGGTGAAGGCCACACATCTTGCATGTGTTTCAGTTTTGACAGTTCAGAGCGGGCATTTTGGGCATTTGTGCTTCCTCCCACGCGTATAATTAGGGCCTGTCGCGTTCCATGCTCATTGTTTATTTATTCATTTATTTATTTATTATTGACTTAATTGTTTTGCAGAGACCGTCCGCTGCGCGTGTGATATGTAATGAGGTTTCTTTAGTTCCTGTGTGTTGCTTCACTCTGGTATGTAAGCACATCCTGGAGAGAGCGGGCGTAGCAACCAGCAGTAAAGGTCACCGTATACGCGGAAACTGCTTCCTGCTTGGCCGCAGCGGCACCCACACCTCCCCCCCCCCCATTACCCCACCCCGCCCCCCCCCCTCGTCCCCCGGCCCCCGGCCCCCAGCCCCCGGCCCTCGGCACAGCCTGTCCTGCCCCAGAGCACCATTGCAGGGGTTCAGTAAAGGATGTGGCCAGATGGTGTGGTCTGACTTCCTATCCATTCCACCATGTGCTGCCCCATCGTCCCACGGTTCAGTCATACGCGTATTAACACTTCTCAGCGTTGGTTTTAATCCCCACAGCGCTATGTGTGCAACCGCCTCTGCAAAGAGCTTTTCCCAGTTTGGATGGGGGCAGGGGGATGGGGTGGGGGGGGGGGGGCGGGGGACTATGAAAAGTCTTCAGCTTCTGGAGGGTTGGGATGTAGATTACAAATGTACCAAGTACGAAAACTGTCCATGCTAGCTGCTGCATAAAACCCGTACAGGCATACAGAGTAAAATGCCCAGTGTTAATTCAACTTTAACAGTGTAATCTCAACTCTTTACGCATAACATTTGTACCCACTCTGGAATGTGGGACCAAATGTTATCCGTTAAGTGTTGAATTAACACTGTTAGAGTTGAATCTACACTGGACATTTCACTGTGTGCATGCATGGTTGTCTGTCATAATCTGAGTGACAGAGGCCATCCAATGACTAGCCAAGAGTTCCTTCAGAGATAAGGAGGCAGGTGATCTTCCCATGCTCCCCTCGAAGAACTCTTCTTCCGTCGTGTTGCCAACGGTTACCTTTAATTTCAAACGTCTATGTTCCGCCAATATTACCATGCGAAGCTGTGTCATGTTTCATGCCAAAAAAACGTTTTCAAACGAATGAAGTTGATGGAGACGAGGGAGAAGAAGAAAAAGGGCAACGGAGAGCGAGAGAAAGAGAGAGAAAGAGAGAGAAAGAGAGGCTATCTGGTGTTGTAGCCCCTGTAGCGCGTGTGAAAAGAACGTGCCGTTTCTTAACGGGCTCGGCTTTGAAATGTCAGCAGTTTCATTTTCCTTCTCCTCTGCGCTGCAGTTTCCTCTTGGCTGCTTTTAAACGTGTCCATGTTTTGAAATTGTTCTGAGTCGATCTTTCAAAGTGGGGGGGGGGGAAATATATTCAGAACGCTGCTATTTGCTATTGCATATTGACGTGGATGCTTTATCGTTTTACAAAAGTTCCGGGTGTTGTCTATTTAACGTCTTTCGTTTTGTGATTGACAAAGGTCAGACCTCAAGCAGTCTTAATGCAATTCAGTTCAAACCCAAAAAAAAAGAAAAAAATCTTTCTTTCTTTTTTTTTTTTACCTTTTTTCATACATTTACAGTATTTGTCTTTCGATAATTTTCCACATTAGATTTTTTCATTTATCTGTTCTGTGTATGGCTAAATGAACTGAAAACAGAGCATCAATTACACTTGCTTTCCAACTGCAGTATACATGACGTGACTTTTTAATATTAGATTCAGCCGTGTTGTGTGTTCTAAGCAAGTCTTTCAGTGCGGGGAGGTTGGGGGGGTGTAGGGGGGGCAGAACAGACAGCATACATGCTTGGGCAGTGTGGGCACAGAGGGCCAAGGGGGTGGGGGGGGGGGGGGCAGCAGGTACCCAGAGGGAGCAGAATGAAGTGGTGGTGTGTGTGTAGGATCTCATGATTTTTTATTTCTTTCTTTTTTTTTGGCAGACATGTCAGACTTGTCCCTTGCAGCAGCCCTGCCGGTCAGCACCAGGGTGCCGGGTTTGAGGCGAGCTGACCAGCGGGCCGCCAGCGGAGGGAGATAAGAAGGGGAGCGACACGGTGAGCTGGGGGAGGCCGTGGATCAGACGAGCAGCAGCATGCTGGACCAGCTGCAGGGGTCTGATGGCGGAGGCAGGGAGGGCCGGCGAGGAGGAAGTCCCCATCATCCAGAGAGGAAATGACCGTTCGTGTTTGCGTTCTGTCCCTTTGGATAACGAACAATGTCTGCTAAATACCAGATCCTCTGTCTCAGATCTCACGGATTACTCCATTGAAATTCATACTATATCTCGTCCCAAAAGCAACGCAGGTTGGGTAACTCCTTCCATGGAAAAAAGGCAATGCCTTTTTATGGGATTTAGCCCCGCTTCTTCATGAGTTTGAATTTGGTTTTTAGACGCACTAACCGATATTGCTTTCAACCTGTACTGATGTGGGCAGTTATTATTCCTACAAAATCACAGTGACCTCTGATGTGTATCCTGAGATATAAGTGCTTGAATGATTCTGAACTCTTATGTAGGGTGCGCATACGTTGGATTTCATTTACCTACAGTCTATAGAACAAGCAAAACTTATAACGGATAAGTTTTCTAACAGATATTATCAGTCCCAAAAAGAAGAATTGTCTTGAAACAAGACCAGGTTAAAACCTAGTATACGACTGGACCTAACACACGTGATCCGGCCGACCAATGGTGTACCTTCATAACTCGGCCGACCAATGGTGTAACTTCATCACACAGTCAGTCAGTCACTCACAGACATTTGTGTTTGTAGGGCTGGCCCCGCTCTTGCGGTCCAGCCAAAAAGAAGACGTCTGGCCAGGCTGAACTCACACCACTACGTCTGCTGAGTCAATGTATTCTATCTGGGTTGTTCTGGCTAAGGCTAATTACTTTCATTCCTGGAGCCTTGATTACTGAAAGTACAGCGTGACTGCAGCAGTCAGAACGACCGCATAGCTCTGGCCTACCTAGTTCTACGCAGGCCTGACTGTATGAATGTTTCTGGTAACACTGCTCAGTGTCTGTTGGGTACTGGTTAAAAAAAAGTTTTAGCGAAAGTGTTTGTTAAATTGCACATTTGGTGTCGTCAAGCAATCAAAAGATGGGAAACTGACACTTCTGTGCTTTTGCGATGTTGCAAGATGTTGGAAGCGAGTCGCGGCGTTGGCAGTTCATGCGCCTTTCGTACATGCATTTTTAGGCTGTGAAAACCGGGGCATCAGCAGACGAAGACGAAGAATAAGACGAAGAAAAAAATAGAAGTTAAAACCGTCACTGGAAAAAGAAAGTGTCACTATATACGTGAAAAGTTCTCTCTGACAAATGCTCAGGGGCTTGGGGAGCCGGGAACATCAAAGTGAATTAGCAAGAAACCACACGCTAAAACTAACAAGCGACAGCTTCGAGTTTCCACTCCGAGAAGCTGATTATTAATACTGCGCTTATTGCTGATTATTAATAGCGATCATGCTGGTCTGTAAAATGAAGTTTGTGAGAATACTATCGAAGCGGCTATTCGTCTCAATCGAGCGCAGTTACACTTCTGAAAATAAAATAAAAAATGTCTGCAAAAGCGTCGATAAAGATCCGGTCACAAGTAATACAACTTAATGACATGCCCAGTAGCCTAATGTACACATCTTGTAATGGCATTTAGCTTTAGATTGTTTGCCGCATTTTTGATGCAGATATTTAGATTTAGGATGAAGGGTTCGTGTTTAACAATTAACTGGGGTCAGCATCTACATCTGATAACACATCAAAGGCAGTCTGTTATCTTTTTCAAATATGAGCAACAAGTTTCTCTCTTTGAAAGTCACTCTAAAACACTGTTATATTTGCAGCAGAAGATCGAGGACAAAACCTGCAACTTGGAAACAAAGATGCTCCACTCTGCGTTGGGGTTTAATGTTCAATTCAAATCGACTTGCTGCATGGCAGTGATAATGCTCTTCATCTCTTCAAGGCCTCAAGCCCCAGATTGTGCCAGGTCTTTGTGTCTTTTTAGCAGGTTTATACACTGACATCTTTGAAGAGGTATGATGGGCTCCAAAGTACACACGCTCATGCGCAAACATATACACAATCATGCACACCAATTCGCACAATGCTATACAAAGACACACGTATACATGGATAAACACAGATCGAAATACAGACAAGCATACAGAGAGAGAGAGAGAGAGACAGAGAGACACTGTCATTACCACACTGTTAATTGTATTGTTGTCGTTACCAAAATGTTGTTTGTATTTCACTGTTGTTTGTATTCCTATTCCTGTTTGTGTGTGTACGCTTTGGCAATAAGTACAAATGTATTTCATGCCAATAAAGCATTTTGAATTTGAATTTGAATTTGAGAGAGAGGGAGAGAGAGAGAAAGAGAGAGAAAGAAAGAGAGATAGCATATAATTTCCTTCTGTATAACCGCAAGGACAAGGCCTTAACATCAACAGAGGTACCCTAAGTTTACTCGCCGATGCAGTTTTATCTGTGGGAAGCACTGTCTCGCGCAGAGACATTTTACAGATAGGCAAAGTGTGTACAACAGCAGACAAAACCAAAATGACCAAAAAAAAAATAAATAAATAAATAAATAGACTGGAATTCACTCATCATTTGCTCTTCTGTACAGCCCATGTAGCCTATAGCACAGTGATGCTCTAGGTTAGCTCCCCACAGCTTAAATAAACACAAATAAATGCACAATTAAAAATGCATGTAGTCCCAATTATAAACAATTATTTAATAAATGGGTGGGTGACCTGTTGATTGGATTTATACTTCAACAATAACTTTAATTTTAATTTATGATTAATTTAGTTTAACACTGTCCCTGTGTTGCACGTTACAAGTTTTTAAATGAAATTTGAAATGACTTCAACTACAGCCTATAACTAATGGAACATAACAATCATAATAGTGCTCTGAATGACAATTAAAAAAAAAAAAATTTAATGAATGCTTTATGCGCAAATGCCAAATGCTACATGTTGTATAATAAAGGAAATAGCCAATTTATGTTTCTATATTTAAAAAAATACAATACATATGAAAAACTGCATATCATATCTATGTATACCATATCCATGCATTAATAGACAGACAAGCATAGTTTCCTTCAAGACGTGAACAAGATAATTTAGGTTGTATTGGATCTACAGGATTCATTCTGTAAATGCTGTTCTAAACGCTGATATTCCTACGGACAGGATAATAAAAAATTACTATTGTTCAAACTATGTTCAATAAATCAGATTCCAAAGCTATACAGGTAAGTACAGGCAGACTGAATTAAACGTAAATAAATAGATCGTTGACATTATTGTCAGTCTCATCCTGCCACCTAGTGCCCATTTGGAGAAAGGTCTTCAGTGTATTTCTTGCATTTTCATGGTTACATTTTTTTGACTGCCCTTTCAGTAAACACATTCAGAAAAGTTAGCTTAGCTGGAGAGTGAAAATATTAATTAATATTTTTCTGTATTTATAGCTTGTAAGACATTAATAAGTAAATATCAATTGGATTAAATTTTCATTTTGATATGAATGTGTACTCCAAAAAAAAAATACTATCCGTTGATAGTATTTAACCTTTAACAGGATAAAAACTAACAGATCAGATAAAATTGCACAAAAAATCAAATTCAACATAATAAAAAATAATACCACTGATGTTTACAAAACTGCTGCCATTACTTCTGAAATTATTGCCACTAATCCTGCTACTACTACTACTGCTGCTGCTACTACTGCTGCTGCTGCTACTACTATTACTACTACTGCTAACACTACTACTACTACTACTACTACTGCTGCTGCTGCTGCTGCTACTACTATTACTACTACTACTAACACTACTACTACTGCTACTACTACTACTACTGATGCTGCTGCTGCAACTGCTAATTAGTGTTATTATAATTTTATTTCGTTGGCTTTTTCTTATTTTTAGATATATCATACAGTGTGTTTGTTTCATTTGGAATTGCATTGATGCTAGCTTTATTTAAACCTATGGAGGTAAAGGAAGTCTGCATGGGTAAACTTTTTTATATTTGGCCAGACGGGAAAATGCAACTCCCATAATTTTTTTTTTTTTTTTCTTATTTCTGACAATTGGTGGTCAAGAAATTTACTATGTATTCGTTTTAGTTATAGTTTTACCAAGTTACACAATTCGCATGTCCAACAGCGCATTATGTAGTTCTTTTAGGTAACTGTTATGCTACAAGTTGTACACTAGAGGGCAGAAGTACATTTGTAAATTCTGCATTATCACTGCTGGTTCAGTGCCCCACGTCATCGTATAAGATTAGATTACTCTTGCTCTAGATAAACATATAACAGAAAGCATTCTAGAAAATAAATAAATAAATAAATAAATAAAAGATTGTTTTGAAAAAAGCTGTCTGCTGAAAGCATCTTCAAATGTGTTCTGAATGTTTTTTTATTCATTCATTTTATCCCCCTTTATATATTGCTGAATTCAAGTCCCATGTAAATACAAATTCAAACAATGAATTTCAAATGTTTTTATTTTTAAAAAAGATGCAATTGACTTGCTACTGGTGCATTAACGTGTATGTCTTCAAATGCACACAACAAATGCTACTATATTGTACATACTATGTAAATGACTGTTGACTTTAAATGGAGAGTTTCTTGGTTCTCTGTTTGCTTTTGAAGTTTGTTCAGCATGGCTCATCCTCCTTTGATTGATGAATGGGATTTTGTATCCACAAATTGAAAAACAACATATGCCATTGACAATTAAATTAATTAGTATGGAAATCATCCGTACCTTGTAAACCAACTGATTTCCATTGTCAATTGGTTGGCCCTTGATAGAAGTTGATCTTGATAGAAGTTAAGAATGAAGTTGTTGTTGTTGTTGTTGTTATTATTATTATTATTATTATTATTATTACTATATAAAGCAGTCCCTCTTTCACAGTGTGTTTTTCTCTGTTTTGGTGTTAATGAGATAATGTTGGATTTATTGCAAAATCATGTTCTCTATCAGTAGCTAATATTGATTCATTGGACCAAGGGCAATGACCTTAGCAGCCAGGGTTTCGAACACTGAACTTTGGCTGCCTGATTACTAAACCGAATTGAACTGCAGTGACTGTACAACAGCAAAACAACAGCCTAGGGAATTAATGCAGGTAGGGATTGTGCACTGGTTCTCAGACATTTTAAAAACAGAACCCAAATCCGAAATGTTTTTTCAATACCTGGACCTAACTTAAAAATTTAGTACTTTTCAAGGACCAATCAAATACACATCCTAGTATACCAAATTAATTACAGACGCATTCTGGGACCACCTCATACACACCCATGACCCATTTTGGGTCCCAAACCATAGTTTAAGAAACACTGGGATTGTGTAACCAGTCAAATTCAAGGGGGAACATTAGATGGCCAGATGTCAAGGAAGTGTTTGAGACGCAGTGTTCAAGGACACACTATTCCTTTAAATGACAGGAGATTTATAATGGGAAGTGAGTAAGGATCTTAGCTCTAGTTCATCCTATTAGAATAATATCATCTTGTTTAGTTAGTGCTGTGCCTCCATCACTATGTACTGTAGGCCCTATCAAGGACCACTATTGCTTTAACCCTTTATGGTGTGAGATCACAAATAGGTGCTTAGCGTTCTTAACTGAACATTCTAATGCTGAAGCAACAATCACCACTTGTAATTTGAAAGCAACGGAGTTCTAGAACACTGACTTAGGATTTTGATAAAAACATTCTAAAAAGGCTATTCTTCAAAAGGGTTAAGTGTCATGGGATCCTTAACGAGCTGTGAGTTGCCACATCGTATTCGAACAATGATGCCATATTTAAAATAAAAAATGTTTTCATAACTAAAATAGTTTCATGTGGAGTGCATAAAGGTCACAATAAAACAAGTGATTCTTATTTTCAAGGTTAACAATAATTATTATTTTTTTTAAGTTTGAGAACAATTATTATTTTTAATGGTTACCCGGTGAACAAAAGCCAAAATGGAAATGTCTAGACGGGTGGAAATCTATGTTGAGAGACATTTTGACGTAAACAGAATAGGCTAACCCCAGTATAGCTTGTGTTTAACTCCGGTCTTGCCTGGCTACGTTCTAGTCGGCTAGAGAACTTGAGCTCTTTAAACAAACGTAGCCAGGTTCTGAATGCCTGAATGACTAGATGGAGTTTCGCCGACTTTTCACCACAAAAAAATAAAAAATAAAACAAAATTCTCACTGAGTCATTTCAGTACATAATGGTAAGCAATGACATCGAAGCTGGCCTCGCCAAGGGATGTGGGGGAAATGTGTATGGGCATATTCCTGGTGCTTCTGGAAGCAAAGAGGTGACTTCAGTTTTTTAACGGAACATCCCTGGCCTCAAAGAGAGGTCAATGGCTTCTGGCAAATCCAAAAAATGGCTTTCAAATGACTTGGCATTACCATAAGCTCGCATTGAATTGATTGACCCTGCGCTATTGACAAAAGCATAAATCACTCCAGCGCACTCCGCTGTTGTCGTCTGTAATTGTCTTGGCAGTGTTTATGCAACCTGGGAATGCCATTAAATATAAACACCGAGCGCATATTCATATTCTCCATCGCGCAATGGGGACGAGACAGCCCTTATAACACGTCCCGACCTCAGGCTGTGCGATGTACGCATTTATTTTCATCCAGCAAGCGACAGAGCAGAGATTTTGTTTTATCATGTAAATAGATTTTGAAATTTACCTCAACCCAATATTGTGCAATAAAGAGGGTTCAGAGTTTCATTTATTTTGCAGTGTTTCAAGATTGTGACCATGTGACTCAAAGTAAACATTTGGCACTAACATAATGCATTTTTGCAATTAATCCCTTCGCTAAGTTATATCTTAGTATGTATTTGGATTGCAAGCATTCAGCATAAAGCATTAATAAATATAACTATTTCAAATTGGTGTTCCATTAGTATATCACTCATAAAGCTATAATTTTGGCATACAGTTATACTAAGTTTGTGTTTGAGTTTTATCTGTGGACCACAGTATTATCTTCGCAACACAGACAGGCCTTTCCATAAGTCATATTGATTGCAATTCTTTTAAAGTGCTGTTTTTCAGAGACAGACTTTCAAGGTATGCACTTTAAAATGCCACCCTCACACCGTACCAGTTTATTCCATCGAGGTTTATAGACACAGCTACTTGTTCGTTTACACTTTTGACATTTCTGTTGCTCTTTTAACCTGCTAAACGGTGTGCCGACTTCACGCAGCGCTATTATGTTTCGAGCACCCTCGATATTCAATTGATTTTTATTAAATGCCCCAAAAACTGCCAATCCACATTTTGTACATCACCTTTGTGCGCAACCTCCTCTTCCTAACTATGTGTGTGCGGTGCCACGATTTTCACACCCGTCCAATTATAGCAATGACAACAATACAGTCAAAACCAATAACCATGTTAACAGGCGACGGGCTGTCAGCTGGGAAGTGTATAGATCTCATCTGCAGCATATTCACATAAATCAGGTCTTAGTAGCGCGGTCTCTGCTGGCAAAAAATAAAATGGATCTGCATGATCTCGCGATTATCACATCTTCAATAGGAAGTAGGTTCGAATAAATTATTTTAAATTGTCAGTTATTTCATACACCCCATCGATTCCTTCATGGAGTGATTTTATAAAGCAAATTAAACTCACTATATTAAAAAAAAAAAGTCATAGATCACCTTTTATTAATTAGCTTGGATAAACTCATTTGACAGTTTTGCATTGATTTCTTAGATTGTTCCTGTTCCATATCATACATGCAGTATATGCATTTTTTAAAATTATATTTTAGGGTAAAAAAGACAAATATCCCCATGTTAATGTCAACACATTGTCAGACAGAACTCTAATTATTACAGATCCTTGATTTCCATTCTTAAAAGATCTGATGTATAAATGTGAGATGCTACCAGGTGGATTTGTTTAAAACCCCTCTCTAAATGAAGACTTATCATCTTGCATTTTTTTCCCCACTTTAAGTGCCTTTGGAATAGTGTTTACGGTGATTATAATATATGTTTGGGGGAGAATCAGGATTACTGGCTGGTATGAGCAGGTCATGATCTGAATAAAAATATGGCATAAAACAGCTCTTTCATATTCCGGTTAATAAATGAGTGACAGTGAGAATGGGATGTTTGGAGTCAGTACTTGTTCAACATCCTAAATTGGTTTAATCTCCATGACACACCTTAAAGTGCTAAGCTTTCACTAATCTTCTAATTATTTGAAGCCTCTTGTAAGCGTGTGATAGCTACCATATTTCAAAAAATGTAATGAGTTTCAGCTTGATGTTTTAATTATTATTTTTTAGTAAAGAGCGTACACCAATTACAGATGCAGACACTAGTTACATTTTCTAAAGTCCTGTTTCAGTCCAGACTTTCAGTGTATGCGTATACTGCACATCCTTGGAAATAATTGCTCAATTTTTGGGGCCAGGACTATGCACACATTTTACCACCATGGTTCAAAATTTAAATTACGGTTTACATCTCTTTACAATATGGGAGGTTTATGTAAAATATGGGGTGGTACGGTGGTGCAGTGGGTAGCACTTTCGCCTCACAGCACTGGTCCTGGGTTCGAATCCAGCCTGGGCCTTCCTGTGTGGAGTATGCATGTGTAGCACAGTGGGTAAGGAACTGGGCTTGTAACCGAAAGGTCGCAGGTCCGATTCCCGGGTAGGACACTGCCGTTGTACCCTTGAGCAAGGTACTTAACCGAAATTGCTTCAGTATATATCCAGCTGTATAATAGGATACAATGTAAAAATGCTATGTAAAAGTTGTGTAAGTCGCTCTGGAAAAGAGCGTCTGCTAAATGCCTGTAATGTAATGTAATGTAATGCATGTTCTCCCTATGTACTCCGGTTTCCTCCCACAGTCGAAAGACATGCATGTATGCTAATTCAAAGCTCCAAATTGCCCATAGGTACGAGTGTGTGTGAATGCGTGCGTGCCCTGAAATAGATTGGCAGCCTGTCCAGGCCTGTCCTACCTCTCGCCCAATGCATGCTGGGATAGGCTCCGGCACCCCCTGCGACCCTGCCCAGGATAAGCGGGTATAGACAATGGATGGATGTAAAATATATTCATTAATATAACTAGATATGCCAGTGATGATATAAAAGAAAAGTTAAATTATCCTAGATTCCACCGAAGATATCGGCTGTTTAAAGTGCTTTGGCGTAGACATATTGGATATCGTGAAATGATTGTTGGGGCATTGCAGGCCGTTGTCTTTATAGATTGATCTGAATATCAGAATATCAGGGCTCCCAACATTCAGTCTTCAATTATATGCTGTCTCTAATTCATTACTGCTATTATTATTTCACAAGTCTCATTTGTTTCATCTACTTTCTGAATATTTCTTCTGATTGTTATCATCAGCCATTGATAATATGCGCATATGGACAACGTGTGAACCTTGAGCCATTTCTAATCAGTTGTATAAAAGAGAGCAAAATAGGTATTGTTTGATCTTCATAATCATGATTATTTTAATGTGTGTTACAGTCACAATTGTCAGAAAGACACCAAAGCCAGCTAGCCGATCACAAGCACAGGCTTCATAGTCAGTTAACTGCCATTATTATTAAAAGGCGCCAAAAGCCACTCTGCTCACCCTCTTCTCCTGCCGGTCTTTCAGACGCTTTTTTTTTTTTATAAGGACTTTGTCTAGAAATGTGTCTTATTCATTTAACTGCCCTTGAGCAGAGAGAGAGAGGGAGATCTGAATTAACACCTGATGTGCAAAATGCACATTCGGCTGCTACTGTAAATGAACCTTTGCTCACATTTCACTCCAATCCGGTCATTAGCGAGCCATCTGGCAGCCCCTGACTGCCACTCGCGCACCTTTGCTTTCAAACAAAGGGCCTGCAAAATAGCTGGGTTTACTGTATGGAATATAACTTCCAGGGTTCAACGAGCTTTCGCGTTAGTTATGGATTTACCCAGAATGCTCTAGGTTCGCCTTTATACATCTCCAACACAACGCTGTAGGCTCTTTGTCACAGATGCCCCCTGTGTGTGTGAGTTTACCCTAATTAAATATCAGAGGGCGCTTGGGAGGATGTGGAAAGGCAGAGCGATATTAAAATGCATCGCAATTTAAATTGTGCGGCTGGAAAAAAAAAAAAAAAAAAAAAAAATCGTGATGGGCCAGGATTCTAAAAGCTTCCGTTTATTAGCGGTCCCGGTACAGTGAGATCTCAGCATTAAACAAATCATGGGGTTTTATATTAAATTACAAATACGCCCGCCATCTCCGCAAGTTGCGTAAACTCACAGTGATCTTTTCCCTAGGTTCATTTTTTTTACATCCAAAGAGAGAATTATACAACTGGCAGAGTGTGGAAGATACTGTCAGGGAGGCGCGGTATTAAAAGCATTAAAACATATTGCTGTGAAATTACATTTGGGTTTTATGTTAATAAATGACGGCAATTTCAGATCTCATGACAAATGGGCTATTCAATTTTACATCTTATTTAAAAAAAAAACAAAAAAAAAAACATTTTTTTTCCATTGCATTTTGCTTTTATATTAAACACTTGTCACATTGAGCCATATTTAATAATATGTCCTCATAACGACGCCAATGTCAAATTAAGAATCAGAACGCTTGCCAGCGACAGCTTGAGTCTCCCCACGGTCTTCTGCCTTCTGTGACCAAAGAAGAGTGGCTAGGGCTCCCTCCTCTGGTGAGAGGTCAGTATTACAGTGACATTGTGAACGCTTGACACGGTTCAATGCATTTTCAGCTGCTGCTCAGGTATAAAACCTTCAGATAATAGCAGCAGCACTCACCCCCTTTCAAAGTCAAAGACACTGGATAGTTTTGAAACTTCAACAGGATAACGTGTCACCCTCAATACATCTCAATCAAATGTCACAAGTATATGTAGATTGCATATCACTCAACATATGGAAATTGTGAAAAAAAAAAACTATTAGACTTTCATCACCGTGTACTTTTCAGCAGTCTTGTACCTCACACTGGTGACTATAATATTTGGAGTTCTGTGCGTGGAGGGCGTTGCTTCAAGCAGACTTAAGATAAATCAACAACCAAACATTAAAAGCTTACCGTGTTTTACACAATCAAGGAGTCCGTTTGTGACAGAAACAATTCCAATAGCTTGTGTATTCTCCGTTTTATCTTGTCAGTGATTGTAAACAGTCTGGCATTGACGTGAGTGATCTGTTTCTCATCAGCAATGCGTGTTCCATTCAGCACCATTCGAGCGTTCGCGACACACTCTTTTTTTTTCAGTTTGGCATCTCCAAGCCCACCTGAATTTGGAATGTCCAATTTACAAACTAGTGTGTACAAGTGCACTCACACATGGCTGCTGGCTCAGGAGAGTGAAAACAACTTGTGGTTCTCTCCCGATATCAGCCAGCTGCTTCTTTTCACACCGCAGCCACAAGCCGCACTTGTGCAGAACGAGGAAGGAGGAGACCCAATCGTACGTGTGTGAAGGCCAAGCCACGGTACTCAGACAGCCACCAGGGGTCAATGAAGAGCAATGAACGCTGCTGTTCCCCGCCCACTGAATCCCTCACATTTATCCTTTGGGTGACGTGAAGCTAACTGCCCGCTGCTCCTCTGGGGCTGATGGGACTGATCAGGTTCGATCTGAGACCACGGTGGTCAGTCATTCACCGCAAGCAGCGCTCATAGCTAACGAGCTACCCAGCAGGCCCAAGGCATGCTTCCGTACAAGGATGTGCAAGAGGTACTGCTTTGGGGTTCCTGGCCAGTGAGAAAAGGGTGGACCACTTAATCGGACACAGGCGTTGCCAGGAAACTGTTGCCAGGAGAGACTGACAGACTCTTGTGATGCGTCAGTGTGTCGTCATGCATAAGCATATGTGGGTTTTTTTTTTGGGGGGGGGGGGTTTTCTGCACAATAAGGTTTGATGTGGGAAGCGTCAACACGGCAGATGCCAAGGTGGACTACAGCCCTATTCTAAATAGATTAGTCTCACCCAGGGTGGTTCAAGGATTTAAGGAATTACCAACAGGATGCGTGGTTTTAATCCAGCATGGATCTGCAATGTCCATGGGTTTCACAGGTCGGAAAAATTTTAGTCGTGGACGTCCTTCAGTAGTAGCAGTCCAGTTCAAATTGACACCGCAGGATTGCAATAACCCACAACATGTTTATTGGCGCCAGAGCACCGGGCAGTAGATGTTACCCAGAAGCGTTGATGACGTTTGCATCCAAGCTATTTGTAGTGATTTGGGGGGAAATTACAGAGATTACTTGTCGTGAATGAATGGGCCTGACAAATCACTTAAAGATTGATTTACCCGACGAACCCCTGATAAAACTAATCCAGTTCAAACAGGGCTTAAGTCAGACATGCTTAAATTTGGCCCCCGGGGACCAGTAGTGCTGTTGGTTTTCATTCTTCCCTTCAAGTCAGGGACTGATTTAAACCTGACATAACCCCTGGCCAATCAGTGACATTATTGGACTATGGACAATCAGGAAAAAGAGAAAACAAGCAGTACTACTACTGACCCCAAGGGCCAGTTTTGAGTGTCCCTGGACTAAATGCTACCATGATCTCATGTGCATTCCCAGTGTACATTTTTGTACTGAAAAGTCTGTGACTCACCATGTAGGTGATTAGGTAAAAACCCAGGAAAGTTTGATTGAAAAGTTAAAGTTTTCCATTCGACTAGCCATGCAATTTCCAGGTAAAAACCTGAGCTATATTGGAGTCAACCATGTAGTATGTTAAAACGTCTCTCAACCCCAGATTTCAACTCCTCTAGACGTCTAGACGCCCCAGAACTTGAAGGCTGGTACATCGCCCCAGAACTTGAAGGCTGGTACATCGTCATGTCATTGTGTTTTTTATAAACAGATCTTTGACTTGGCACTAAACACATCATTGAACTAATCTGTGTCTGCTCATTTCCTGCTCGAATGTCTGTGTGTCAAGACGCACCATGCTGCCCTAAATCAGGCATTCAGCATCATGCAACATGCACAGTTGCCCCATTGTCTTTTATATGTGGAATATCTGGCTATGGCGATGACCAGTTAAATCTGCAGCTGCTTTAGATGCAGGGATGTAAGACTATGTGGATGATGCCTTATTTACTGGGGAATACTGATCTTTTTTTAAGGGGGGGTGGCTACAGATATGTATGGTATATTGATGTGTATATATATTTTTTTTACAAAGAGCACGACATAGACTTAAATATGAATGTTTTATTATATTTATTAATGCCATTTACTCAACTGAACAGAATGTACTGTCTCAGAAGCATCAGAGCTCTCTCTCTCTCTCTCTTTCCCTCTCTCTCTCTCTCTGAAAAGTTTCAGCCAGATGTTTCATTATACTGTAACTCCAGGAAGTGTCCAACCCGTTGGGCAGGTGTGAAAGGAAAGTGTTCTTGAGGGGACGTCTTAATTGTCTTAATTTCATTTAAAAGAGGTCACGTGTTGACTTCTGCCACGAGGTAGGAAACGAACTAATCATGACATGGACCTAACCAGTCAATATCACTACATTGAGGATTGTGATTAAAATGTTCGTTCGTTTCGTCGTTGAAATTTGTTACGAAAAAAAAAAACAACAAAAAAAAACAAAAAAAATTGAAAACTGTAATACTGTAACAAGAAAAAATAACACATTTTTCTTAAAAAAATAATAAAAATAAATAAACGTAATAAAAATGAATACGTTTCCTGTTTAAAGAAATGCATCGCTGTGTTTAATCTTGCCATCATATTTTTATTTATAATTACAATATTTGTTAAATATAGGATGCCACGGTCCGCGGTCCTAATTTGCAGCAGTAGAGACAGGTGCTTGCAGCGCAACAAATGCACATTTTGGCAGAGTCAGATAACCAATGGCGGAACGCGAGGCGTGGAGAAGGGCGGAGTTTGACCGTAGTAGCCGTACATTAGACCAATCAGACGGTTGGTGGGAGGGACAGTCATGTTGGAGGGAGTGTCTCCCACTCCCGAGCGTTCGCTGTGTACTCAAACTCAGCGGAGAGTAATGGCATGAGCAAACCATTGCAATCAGGACAAGCAAAAGCGCACCGTGGAAACTACGCTACTACTGCTTAAACTTATTTCATTGTGCATGATACCTAAAACAGGGCGAAGGCACCCGGAGGAAACGTTATAATCACATCGAAAATATTGTACATCGAAAACTGTCACACGCGGACGTTTCTTCGTTTTTTCAGCTAAAAAGAGGATATGTTGTTGGACATGTGAATTATAGGAGTTACTGCCACTCGCCCCCAAAATGAAGCTCGCCTGCTTACAGTATTTCTTCGGCTTTCTCTTCACTTCTGTCCTGGTTCGTGTGAGCTCTTCACAGTCAGGTGAGTGACAGTTGCCCTAATGTCTAGCGCGCGAGGTGCTTGTTTACTTGTGACTGCGTGTTTGTTATCGGTTGCGCTTAGGGACAGCGTGTTTGGGCTGTAAAAATGACCCGACTTCCAGATGGAATATTAAAATATATTGTGAGATATTTCACAGCGAGCTGAATGACGTTGCTGTGTGTTTTTCGATAGATATCGCCTTGAAATCACTGCAGTGATTTTCGAATCTGAATCTTGATGAATAATTTTCTCTGTCGTACAGAAAAGGGCCACCGGAATTGTTGATTATCATGTAATTTACTAAAACGACGCCTCAATTGCATTCCTTCTGGGCAACTGGAGGAGTCCCAAAGTAATTTCCCCTAATCCCTTTTCGTTGTGAATTCCTTAGTGTGTGGTTAAGAAGGGACTCTATGTATAGGCTACTGTGCGTTGAAAATGAACCTCAAATGAAATAAGGTGGGCTACCGCTTTGAACTCCGCACACAGAACGGCACTGTTGAATTCGCAAAGAACTGCATTGAATAATCAACACACGTGTCCCGTGGACACAGAAGAAGCTAGCCCAGTTCTTTTTTTCCTGTTTCTTTTTCTTCTTCGTATTCCCGTCCCTTGTGGGAAAAGGGGTTTAACCAGTCTGCTTGTTTTTCTTATCATTGCATTGCCAAGTGAACAATCGCTCCTGTCAGAGCGACTATTGTTGTCGGTGGTTTCTGTGAAATAACTTGGCTCGGTTTTTATGGCAAGTAGGCTACCTTGCATACCTTGAGTTGTTTTCATTTGCATATTATGTCCCGGATTAAGATATGTACTTGCTCCACCATCAGTCGTGTAAGACATTAATGGGCCGTAGGATCGTATAGCCTATAACAAGATAAGATCCCGTTCTTTCAGTATGTATATCCATAGGGACGTACAACACCTAATTCTTCATAATAGTAATCCTTTTTCCTTTTCTTATTATACAATTGTAGTATTTTCAACTGTCGTTGCTGTAATAGTTGTGAACAATGTATAAACTTATAAGCTATACGTTCTTTTTTTTATAAAACGTGTTTTCATTTGTTTCGTTTATTTGTTATCTCTCTTTTTGGGACACATATAAATCTGATACAGTGGAACTTTTGAATGCATTCTTCATGTTTATCGAAAAAGAACAGACACGTGTGTGAATGACCGGAATTTCGCTCAGTGCCAGTAGCTGGACGTAGTGATGCATTACAAAGTACCACGGACTACTGGTTTATTTTGCACAGGATTTTTTTGTTTGTTATTATTCTTCTTATTATACTCGTTATTAGCCTATAATAATTCTTCATCGTCCTATCTTTATTATTATTATTATGATTATTATTATTATTATTATTGTTATTATTATTGCTGTTGTTGTTGTTAAAGATGAATTGCTTCAACAACTTTCTTGCTCATCAATCAACGGCTTGATGAACAGCTGTTCAAAGAACAAAACAGCTCGCGGAACAGGGTAGCAAATCTGAGCTCATCTGATTGTATGACCTTCATATAGTTTTAGAACAGAGGATCATGCTCACTTGGGATGTCAGTCCTTTGTTCTGCCTCAGTCTCGGATGCCTTACTTTGTGAAATGCCAAAGCAGTTGTGGATGGTTCCACACTGCATCGCAATGTATGTGATTTACAAACGTGCCCATTCGTGCACACGTAGTCGCCGGGAATATTTTGAGATTTGCTAATGGCTGCGTTTATCCACAGAGAAATTAAGTGGCGTTTTATTGCGTGAAAGAATGCGACTCTCCACACGGTGGTAGTATGAACCGCACAGCCACCGTGAAACGCGTTGCCCCCCTAATTTCTACAGCCCAAGGCGACGACTGAATAGAGAGCCCCTTGTTTTTATTCTTTCGTCTTTTATTTATTTCAGGTGTGTCTAGTTTGTGCGTGCTGTTTAATTATAGCCAGCCCTATTGACTCCGGATGAATCGCGGCAGGCGGTGGTCGTTTACCGGCGGAATTTCTCCGATATTTCTTTTCAGGAGTTCAGTTGAAGAGTGTGTACGCTCCAGCGCGTTGAACCTGACAACAGCAAGTCGACTGTCCCATACGCTGCCTTAAAGTTATGTAGCGAATCCGTTAATGATGAGTCGGTTCCACACCTATCTGCTGTTCGTCTGTGCACTGGTGGCAGATGTGCAGGCATATATTTTCTCCGGAATACTCAACGGTGATTTTTTTTTTTTTGTAGAAAATTAACTTCCTATGTTTAGCGCTTATCGTTCGCCGTGTCCTCGTGCGTTTGAGTCCAACCAAGTTTTATTCCGATTTATAACAAAGGTAACTTTCACAAATCCATCACCTATATCATCATCGTCATAACGGATATAGACTAGGTAACCAGCTGTATGCATTGCGAGTTTGTTTTAGCTCGGACCGCATGCTGTGGTGCAGTCAAATAGGCTATGCATTTTAGACGGTTCTCACATCAACGCGTTCAAGATTTTTAATGCAAACACTGCGTGCACGATGATGGTGAATTAATGAGACCTTTGTTTTTTTCCAGATTTTTTGTTGGTTAAATTAGGCCTATACAAATATAACACGCCAAACGCGAGACAGAATGGCTATTTTAGCTTGCATTACAACAACATCAACAAATAATAATAATAATAATAAACAATAAACGGCAGCATTAGGCTATATCATTATAATTAGGTCTTATTTTTTTAGCATTGTGTAAAGCTTTGTATATTGGTATTGGTTCATGTCGGTTTATCTGTAGCCCAGCTCGTTGAGGAGCATCACGGCTCCA
This sequence comes from Anguilla rostrata, assembly GCF_018555375.3. Taxonomy (NCBI): domain Eukaryota; kingdom Metazoa; phylum Chordata; class Actinopteri; order Anguilliformes; family Anguillidae; genus Anguilla; species Anguilla rostrata. Next base: position 69,224,681 of record NC_057935.1, on the reverse strand, counting down.
CATCTTGTCTGTATTTTACACCGTTGTTTATTTTAACTGTCGGCATTACCCCGTGGCGTCTTCATGACAACAGAGTAATGAAACGGAATACGTCTCGTGAATGGTTCCGACGTGTGCACGAGCCCCCGCTGCATTAGCAGGGATGTTACAGGTGAATTATTGTTATGACGGGACCCTCAGAGCCTATTTTGCTAGTCGTCATGTTTACGGGAAAGGAGAGTGCATCAAGAAATCGTATCTAATCCCACAGTCTGCCAGGTTGAGCGAAGCAGGCAGCGGAGGAGACTGTGCAGTGATCTCTCAAGGCGTAGCCTATCTGCTTGAAGTTTATGAAACTGAAACGTAGCCTACATACTTAATTTCTCTCTCACCAAGTAGCCTGCTTTTAATATTCGTAGCTAAGGAACAGAAATACTACAAGCTAAAAGGGGCAGATCGCCAACTGAAGGCCTTTGCTCCCGAAAGCTGAGAGAGGACCCACACACACACGAACAAATAAAATACGAGTTAATTGATTTTTTAACACACACTGATACAATCTAAATTGTGACTGAAAATGTCAAATTTATTGTTAGTAAAATGTATTTGTTGAAAACAAATATGGCTAGGTTGTGCCTTGGGTTAGGAAACCCACGCAAAACTGGCAAGTCGATGCAATGTTAATTTTATCGCTTCTCTATCATACAATGATTATAATAAACGACTAGGGCTCTGTATTGCTGTCAGGGCGTTCAATATCGGGATGAGCAATTCATTCTTATTTCTTGTTTCAAAGGTGGCAATTTCACGCTAATCCACCTGATCCGTGAAAATGACGTGTTTAGCAACCGCTGCATTTCCTTTAGTAATTGACTCGAAATTCAGTGCCATTAAATGAATCCGACAGTCGGTTTGGCAGCCAACTTAGCCAGCACAGGGCCAAACGCGGGTCTTTAGTGTCGGAAACGAAGTGAGAGAAAACCAATTTGTTTCATCTCCTCGTTATCTGAGAGTTACGAGTGGGCCTTCCATTACGACGGCTAATTAATGAATGGATTACGAAAGCTGTCAATCGCGTGTTCACCTGCACCTTTCCGGCGAAGCTGCGACGCTGAGCGGTTCGGCGGTGGACGTGGTTTGTAGGAACGCTAATGGGAAATGAAATACAGAAACGATAACCCGAGACAGCCGGAGGGTGACAGGGTGTTGATTGAATTGGTTTTTGATGAAACAAATTAAGGGGCGTAGGGCGGTGGGGGGCGTTTGGAGCATGGTGACGGGGGAAAAGGAAACGTGGCGTCCGGGCCCGTCTTCTGTTGAAAAAAAAGAAAATATTTTCGCGAATATTTGTTAAGTTGCTTAATAGTATGAGTGATTTGATGCGTTGAATGTGTATGGAACTCCAGCTGTCTTATACCACACAGACTCTTTCGAACCACTTGAGTTCATGTTTAATGATCAGTCTTTATAAGTCAGCTCTAACTCATATGTATGATAAGCAAGTAATTTAAATGTGCTGAATCTGATTCAGTGAATACTTTGTTCCAAGGATTGCCAAGATTAGACTGCGTGTGGGTGTGTTTGTGTGAGCGCACAGCTTCAGTTGTAAATAAAAGCTGTCTCATGCCTTTTTCCGATTCTCATTTTATTTCATTCCGTTGGTTTATGTCGAATGGTAAAAATTACCCTAATTTGTTTCCGCTCCTATAAAGCAATGAAAGGGAGAGTAATTCTATAATTTATTGGACTTTTGCGGGGAGAGCCTGGCTGGTTTATGCGTTTGCGGAGTACACTGAGTATGATAATAATGATGACGATGATGGCGGCTCACAGTTGTGACAGTCTGGCAATATTCTGTTCAGCGTGTGACAGTTCATATGTGTGTGTGTGTGTGATCAAGACACCTTCAGCTTCTCCCAGGTTTTAATAGTGCAACGTGACTTGCTGTAATAAGACTGTGGTGAGAGCATCCTTGTAGTCTTATATTTTAATCTGTGGTGTGACATTTACCGGTGGAAGTTCAATAAAAACATGCGGAAGAGCAAAGCATTATAAATATCAGAATGATAACCCTCTCAGCTCAGTCTAAGATGCATCAGTGACCTGTCAGAATCACGGCAAGTGACAAATAGTCAGCAATAGTCAAGTATAAAGTTTTTGTTGATGAAACACTGATTTATTTCTGTTCAAGAAAGGGATAAGAGAAGATGTAACAGAGTGCCATTGTATATTTTATAACCATTGGCCCTCGTTCACAATACTTTTCTTAAATTATTCTTAATTTTGTTTTTTAAAAATGTTAATACAAAAAGCCAACATGGGATTCATGATAGATGTGAAGACTCCTGTTTTTGTCCATATCCCAGGCGTATGAGATGATGAATGCTGACTGTTTGCAATACTGTTCATGTGATTAGCATAAGACAGCAATGAATAAATAAGACAAAAAAATATGAATGCCAAAATGTTCTTGGAAACGTTCTTACGCACATTGTATGATCAAATATGATTGTACACATTTTGCGAATGAAGCCCATTTTCTGCTGCTAAAAGAATCCTTCCCATAAACAAATAATTGTCATTTTGAAATTGTTTTGTCATTTGAAATACAAGATGAAATACAATACTATGCCGCACCGCACTTGAATGTGTTTCTTAAGTGCCGTATTGTGAATGAATAATGAAGTGCTATTTCAGAAATCCTGGCTAAGTCCCTTTAGATCACATACTTGTTAACCACTGAATGTTAACCAAAACCCAAGGCCAGTGTGTGTGTGTGTGTGTGTGTGTGTGTTTGTTTTCTGCACATTACATGACATAATTATTTAATTATTTCTCTGAGCTGACTGCTGCTTGCTACTGTACATACATAAACCGTGAATACTACTTGTGTTGCCAGAGAGACAGAGAGAGAGAGAGAGAGAGAGAGAGAGAGGGAGCATTTGTGCGTGTGGGTGGGGCCATGATTCAATTAACATTTGCCATTAAATCTGGCTTATAAATCAAGGCAAGCGTTTCGTTTCATTCTTCAGACCTAATTTTGGTGCTTACTAAACTCAGCGAACTCCCCTCTGTGAAGCGTGCAATCAACTCTTGCATTTGATTGTAAGTCCCTGTTTAGGACGTATGTCGATTGAATTCTCCGGGTGCGGCCAGTGCACGGGGTCGGGGTGAACCGGCGTCGGGGTCGTTGAAGAGGGACGGTGACATCAGCAGTTTGCGCTGGAGGTTTCCAAGCGCCTGGCGACTCTCCGCCAGAACAGAATGTGAACAATCGCACAGGCCCGAGCACCGTGATCTCCGCTCGAACTCCTCTCTGCTCCGCGGAGATCAGGGGCTAATTCGTGTGGTCTTCTGCTTCTGGACCACGGGCTGCGGTCTTCGGAGAAATACAAGCAGCAGTCTGTTCGTAAACATGCAGCACGAGGCCTTTGCGGTGATTGAGGCCCTGAGCTAATATTTTTCTGATAATTTCCTCTTTCTACCCCCCACATGGGACCGATATAAAAATATCACTTTTTAATTCCGAAACGTTTTTTTTTTTTTTTTTTGACCTTTCGTACAAAACATAGTTCCGTTTTCTTTTTTTTCTTCTTTTTCCTTTTTAATAAAATTGCATAAGCCTGCTTCTGCCGGCGCGCGCGTGTTCGTCTCTGGCGGAACACAGCGGAGGCGTGCGCTGCGGAGTTCACGGCGCGTCCGAATGTTTGCACGCGGCGGCGAACGCGGCGGGCGCAGAAAGCCGCGGGAGAAGGGCTTTGTGGATCCCGCCGAGCTGGGGGCCGCTTTCTCTCCCCAAAGTAGGAAAAAAGAAAAAGAGAAAAAAAAAAGGGGGGGGGGGGGGGGTTCGGCAGATTCGGCAAACCCACACAGCAATAGCAGCCATTCTTCACTGCCTACTCCTCCTTGCTTCTCTGTTCATTGTTGGGCAAGAAAATGAGGTTTGACCTCCTCGTCTCTTGTTCTTTGTCGAGGGTGGGGTGTGTATTGGGGGGGGGGTTGGCGACGGACATTGATTCCGCCAGCCCCCCCCCCCTCCCTTTTTTCTCAGAGCCCCGGCGGGTGTGTGAGAAAGCACAGCGCCGATGTCCCCCTTTCAGGAGTAACATATATCCCTGTCCCCCTCTCTCTCCTTATTTAAACTCCAGAGAAAAACCCGGCAGCATCTTCTGCAGTCTGCTTCGGGATTTGAGGGGGGGGGGGGGAGGTGTAAAGGGGGGGGGGGGGGTAGTGGTGGCAATTGACCGTGGCTGTAATCCGTCCAGACGGAACAACCCCGCTCCCCCCCCCCCTTTTTGAAAGAATGCGGTGCGGATGCGAAAGGGCTGGACGATGTCTCTTCAGTGGCTGGAGGATTTGTTTTCTCCTCCACTTGTAATTCCTCCCAGGAGCTCGAGCCCTCCCCGCGGGCAGGAGAGCCGGTTGACCCCTCTCCCACCTCCCACCTCCCTCCCCCCCCCCCCCACCTCCCCGCTGGCCCTCCTCACTTCAGCTCCTCTCCGCTTCCCGGCCTGCCCGTCCCCTAGGCCACGGGCACCACGTCCCCCACGCGTTCTGCCAGCGTTTCCCTAACGTTCTGCATTGGTTGGAAATGGGCTGCTCTCTCCCACAGCGGCAAGTGTAGCCTCTGCTTACAGCCTGCTTGGGCCCAAGCAGGAAGGGCGTTTGTCCAAGTTATGCCTACATTGCTAGGTGACCAATCACAGGCTAGTATATTCAAGATATATATTAAGATATTTTATACATATTACCATATCTCTACTCTGCGATGGATTGGTGGCCTGTCCAGAGTACAGTCGTGCCTCTCGCCCAATGCACGCTGGGATAGGCTCCAGCATCCGTGACCCTGCCCAGGATAAGGGGGTATAGATAATGGATGGATGGAAATGGTAAATGGGCTGCATTTATATAGCGCTTTTATCCAAAGCGCTTTTACAATTGATGCCTCTCATTCACCAGAGCAGTTAGGGGTTAGGTGTCTTGCTCAGGGACACTTCGACACCCCCAGGGCGGGGATCGAACCGGCAACCCTCCGACTGCCAGACAACCCCAGATATCCCTACTGCTACATGTTCCTGAACACATGCACATACGTATACACTGTTGAACAGCATATGCAGTATGTGCGGAATAGTGATTGCATGAATTGTGTTGATATTTTTGGATTGACCTTTGGTCTGTAATAACTGTGTACTGTGTACCTACAACGCTACAGTATAGTGTGCGTTAAACCTTACCCAGATTTCCCTAGTTATAGTTACGTGTGCGAAATTACAGTCAGGCAGGCAGTACTGTGCTAATATGTGTACAGTGAGCGTAGCTCCCCTTCGTCACAGATGTTCTTGCATTACAATATCTTAATCGAATTGCGAAATACCAGCGTGGAAGAAGCTATATTCGGCTGGTAATTTATCGCATTTGTGAATTACAGATTGCGTAATTGTACCTGACCTCGGGCTTGCCGCACGTGAGCCGGGTGAAGGCGGTGATTCTCATTACCGTTACGCGTGATTGCCTGCTGGAATGTATTTTCCCTCCCCCACCCTCCTCTCTATCTCTCCCTCTTTCCTCCTCACTCATCTGCACATCCCTCTCTCTCTCTCTTCATCTCTCATACTGTCTCTTACTCCCCCCCCCATCGCACCCCTATCAATAACCCCCCCCCCCCCCCCCCACCCCCCACCCCCCACACACGCACACTCTTTTTTTTGAGAAATATTAGCCATCATATCCCCCCTTGCTTCCTTTCGCTGAGTTTAAATATTTAAATATGTGCAGCGTTTTGTCCATTTTCCTGCATATCATATCCTCAATTTTTTTAATTCTCAGGCACATCAAAAAAAAAAAATGTTTTTTCTTCCTTCAATTTTCCCAACACAGCCACCTGGTCACGCGGAGTTTTGAAAAAGCTGTATCAGCGGCTGAGTTATACGAACTATTTACTGTGCATAGATCTGAATGGAAATATGGGGGGGGGGGATACACAATAACAAAACATGGGCCTGAAAGGTACAGCAAGGCTCCGATAATTCACTGCGTAAACACAGATGGGTCAGCTGCAGTTTGCTTAGCTGGAGTTTAAACCGCAGGCTTTAAGCCCCCTAGACCACAGAACCGCATGACAACTGGAGCGGCTATCCAGGTCTGTGTGAAATATGGCTCGGCCGCTCCAGTTGCTGTGGTTACCAGGGATTTAAACCTGAGGTGAAAAAAACTCCAGCTGAGCACATTTGCACGTCTGCGATTGATGCAGATGAGTGTAAAAATATGTGAATACCCCAAAAATGTTTCTCTGGCTCATCGGTGAAGTTGCACGCGTGTGTGTAGGGTTTGGCTGTCCCCGAGCGAGTTGCCATGGCAGGATGTTGAGGTGCAGAGCTCTGGCATCGGCGTACGGTCTGAAGGATCCCCCCGTCCTCAGCCTCCGCCTCCCTGCTGCCGCTGAAATTGACGCGGAGTCGAGCTGCTTCCACGGCCGCGATCGTTTCTCTCTCTTTAATTATGACATCCCGGAGAGAGCTGTACTGGGGCACGTTTGCCACGGAGGGGGGCGCGTGGGGGAGGAATCGCGCCCCCCTCTCCACTCTGACATCTGCATGGAAGGGGGTGTGCTGGAGCTGGGGGAGGCCAGGAGGAGCCAGAGGTACAGGGGTAGCATGGGCTAGAGACAGAGGTAGTGATTGGGGCAGTACTGGGTGTTGGGGTAGTAGAGAGGTAGTGATTGGGGCAGTACTGGGTGTTGGGGTAGTAGAGAGGTAGTGATTGGGGCAGTACTGGGGGTTGGGGAGTAGAGAGGTAGTGATTGGGGCAGTACTGGGGGTTGGGGCAGTAGAGAGGTAGTGATTGGGGCAGTACTGGGGGTTGAGGCAGTAGAGGGGTAGCAAATGGGACAGTATTAGGATTATGGGGCATTACCAGAGGTAGCACAAGTTCAGTGAATGGGGCAATAGAGGGGTTTTGGAGGCAGTAGAGCAGTAGTAACAGGGGCAATGGACGGTGGAAGAGGTGGTGGCGGCCGTGGTGCAAGGACAGGTCCGGTGTCCAGTGGGGACAGGTGGAGGGTGGAGACACCAGTGTAATCCGGCTCTGACCCTAACCCTGACCACCCCCCCCCCCCCCACCCCCGCCCGTCAGTGCACGATTACCAGCTCCGCCTCTGTGACGGCGCTCCAGGTGTTCACCGGACAGCGGGCATCACCCCACGGGAGCGCCATCCCGCCATCCCGCAGGGGGGGTAATTGTGTGTGTGCGCGTGCCTCTGCTACCGCTTCCCCGTGTTCCTCTCTGCATAGTAAACACCCCCCCCCGTCCCCCCCGTCCCCTCGTCCTGCCTCCCATTTCCCCCCCCCTTTTTACATTCCAATTTTCTGGCTAACCTCCCGATTAACCAATGTCCTCTCATTTTCTGCTCGCAGATCATTTGCAAGAGCAAAAATAGTAAAATGTGACCTTAAAAAATAAATAAACACCAGTATTTGGTGCACACTGAACAGAACCGACCGATATTTCAAATTTCTCTGAATGTATCTTTAGTTTTATTTTCATTTCTTTCAAAACTGTCTAAATTGATAAACGCAATTGCTGTTTTTTTTGTTGTTGTTGTTGTTGTTGTTTGCTCTGCATTTTGTCTTTAAAAGCCACAGATGAGTTTTATGGGCATCTGTTCATCGGAACAAGAGCAATATCCTTTCCAGCTGCTAACGCTGATTAAGTGAACCGCGGTCCTCCAGATCCGAAAATGTTTTTAATTAACGCTCTTTTGTAATTATCACTCCCCGCCTCGGGCGTCGTATCGATCGGCCATCTTGCGGCTTGTGAGATTGATTCATTCGTCCGGATTCCCCGGCGCAATAACAACTCCATCACGATAAAACTTTATTGCGTTCCCCTCCTTCGAGCCGGGCGGCGTTTTTGCGTCCGGCCCGCCCGTGCGTGTGGCGCATCGCTTGCCGAACTCGACGCGACGCCGAGTCCCGCCGAACGCGCTTGGCTCGCGTGGAGGAGGAGGCGCGCCGCGCCGTGGGGCGATGAAACCGCTCGTTCGTTAGCGGCGCTTGGATACGGCGTGTGCGGCGACGGCGGCGGGGGGAGGACGAATGCGTTCGTCAGGCACCTGCGGGGCGTCTGCCACCCGTCTCTCTCTCTCTCTCTCTCTCTCTCTCTGTGAGTTCCGGTACTGCGTGCACCCCCCCCACCACCCCCCCGGCCCGGGTCAGAGCTGCCGGTCGAAATGAACGAGCGAGCGCGTCCGTGCGCGGTCGAGCTAGCGGTTCTCGCGCGCTCAGAACTGGGCCGACCGGAGCGCTCGGGATCAGAAAGCGATTTTGGTTTTGAGCCTCCCTCGCTCCCGCGTTTCAGAGAGCCGCGACGGGTGAGTGGGAGGAGATCAGGAGACAGCGATTCATGTCAGGCCAGCTGTTCAGCAGTTACACTGTGAGACTCGCGCTGCGTGCGTTTTGTCCTGGGGCAGCCACCTCTGCGTTCGTTTTCTGGCCTTATTCATTGAGCTCGTTTGTTTTGTGTTTTTTTTTTGGATACTGCTTTTCGTCTCAAATGGAGAATGAAGGGGCGTGGTGTGGATGGAAAAAATCACAGTGACTGCACCGGCGTGGCTTTCATTTGGCTGTGTGTGTGTGTGAGTGTGTGTGTGTGTGTGTGTGAGTGTGTGTGTGAGTGTGGTGGTGTGCATGCGTGTGTGTGCGTGTGTGTGTGTGTGTGTGTGTGAGTGTGAGTGTGTGGTTCTTTATGTCTGTGTGTATGCTTGTGTGTGTGTGAGAGAGAGAGAGAGAGAGAGAGAGAGAGCATGTGAGAGAGAGAGAGAGAGAGAGAGAGAGAGAGAGAGAGAGAGAGAGAGAGAGAGATATCCAGCCTCTCTCGCCTCCTCGGTCGTCCCGCACACTAGGCTGCAGATAAGGCCACTCCAGGGTCCTGACGTATGAGTCTGCTGCTGAGAGATCCAGCCTCTATCTGCTGCTGCTTGACTGGCTTATTATCACCAGAGTGTAACCACATTACCCACAAGCCCCCTCTGATTCCTACACCGTTCCCCCCGTAACCAAGGTAGCGCAGTAACAGCCAACGATCAGTGGGAGCGGCCGCGGACTGGACTGGCCAGAGAGGCTCAAAATGGCACCGAGTCATTTCAAAGGATTTACGTCCACTACGGTGGGCATGGCCCCTCTTGATCCCCCTCCCTGCCCGACGTCATAAATAAGAGCGGAGGGAACAGTAACCGCGTTGAGGCTAGATTGTAAAAAGATCCGTCACCACGGGAGGCAATTATCAGGCTAAGTGGGCCCTGGTGGGGGGTAAATCATGAGGAGAGCACATGCCGGTGTGCTGGGTGCTGTTTATTACTGTTAAACTTACGCAGGGATTTTCTGTTTGCTTTTTGTATTTTCAGTAACTGTGCTTTTCATAATAAAAATGCTTTAAAAAGCCATTTAAAGCATGTTGAGGAAGTAGGCGGATTTTTTGGGGGTGATGCACGCGCTGCAGTGTGTGACTTGTGCGCACCGGCTGCCTGTTTCAGTGACAGTCAGCAATAATTCACGGAGCTAAATGAAGAAGGTCAAAGGTCAGCAGAGCCCCGTGGGTCTAGCTGGTGCTGACTAGCTGTGTATGTGGCAGGCCAGGGGTGGTTTGGGGTCCCCCCCTCCCCGGCTGGACAGGCTGCCAGTGAGCGTGTCACTCTGTGAGTGTGTCCCTGGTGGGTGGGGGCCAGGAGGGAGGGGGGGGTTGGGGGGGGGGTGCTCTCTGAAACCCCCCCTCCTTTCTGGTCGATGATGTCATTGAGTAGCAGCTCGCTCACATGACCTGACGGGCACATTTGGACTACGTTTCACTCAGCATTGTACCCTCCTGCTTAAGATGTGTTAGAGCTGTTAGCATAGCCTATGGTCACACGGCAGTTACTACATTGTTATACACGTGTTATGCGGGAATCTATTACTGTGTTATTGCGCTTCAGTTATCCCACGTGCCGTATATGGCCAACTCGGTAGAAAAACAAAAAAACCAAAAAAAGGTACTTACTTAGGCATATTTCTCTCCCATTACTAATGAAAGCGCTCTTCTGACAGCGTGCTAATGAAAGCAGAAATAATTTGCTGCCGAACCGTGAGCTCTTTTTGTGTTGAGCTAGCGGTTAGCGGCGGCGGCCCCGAAGCCTCTTCCCCGCTCTCTTAATGACCGTTTAAAGCTGTTCAAACGGCGGCCATTATGCACACGCAAAGGTTATTCTTTTTATTTTTTTATTATTATTCCATCAGTCCTCACCCAGGATAACCTTTCTTTAGCTGTTTATTTTGGTTTATGTTTTTTTCTTTTTTTTTTTTTAAACATTGCCAAAGGAATTAACTTTCTGTACATACAACAGGAAAAACAGGCTATGCCTCTGTTGCATTGTGTGAGACTCTACCACTCCACTGTGCATGTGCTAGTGTTATAGTACACACCCTGGTGAAGCGTGTAAGACTCTTTATCACTTTCTAGTACATGCATTAATACTACAGTATACACCCTGGTTGAGTATGTAAACTCTATACCAATCTGCTGGGAATGCATTAGTATATTCGCTGCTTAAGTGTGCAAGACCACTTTTTTGTGCATGTGCTGGCAATTACTCTGTTTCACAGAGCACGCCTCTGTGTTGCTGTCCTGTGAACACACTAAGAAACCTCCTAGTTTCACTTTCTAAGCTTTGTGTGCAGGTGTCTGTGTCCCATGGTTTAACAGACATGCCCTCCGCAGGTTTCAGCTGACCAAATCGGGACCCCTAATGCTCTGAAATAATGGTTCCTGGACACTTGATACAGTTCTCCAAAGTTAAAGTTTTGATCCAGCAGCAGAGTTAGCGTTTCGGCTGCTAGCGAGTCGTTCTGTTGAAGGCGGGCTGTTAGCCGAAACAGTATCACCGTCGCTGGATTAAAACTTTAATCTGTGAGTATTATGTCAAGCGCGCGAGGCTCATGCTCTCAGTTTAAACTCTTTTGACGAGGCAGCTTGAGCGACTGCGTTGGTGCGCGTGCGTTTCTTAGGACGTTTCCATACCCTACACCTGCTGTCTGGTGAGTGGAGGTGCCGGGTCACGGCCGGGTTGGAAAATTCGGACCCAGAGCGCAGGGTCGCTGATCCGGGCCGTCGGAAAACGAGCAGCAGCGTCCACGGAGCCGAGCGGCCTCTCCTCCGCTGAAGCACGGAGGACGCTTTTGTAAAAAAAAAAAAGTAAAATAAAATAAAAAACATCGCAGCTCTTTCCCGTCGAAATGTCAGGCAGCGCCTTTTCAGAAACGGAGATTGTCAGTGTACAATTAGGGACGACAGGAAGCCTTTTTACAAAGCGCGGTTCGGGAGGATTTACCAAAGGCCGCTTTTCTTCGGAGGAGAGGGTAGTCTGCTCTGTGACTGACAGCGCCAGTCTGCTAATCCCCGGCACGCCGGTTCGTTGAGTTAGCGCGTCTGAACGTTGCGCCTTTTTTTTTTTTTCTTTTTTCATTTTTCACGCTTTTCTTCTTTTCCTTTGTACGGCCCCACAAAAGGGACGGATTAGAATGACAATAAAATTTGTCTAATCTCCACAAAGGCGCACTCATTACCGCAATGTAAAGAATTAAAAAGCAATACAATTGCTCCACTATAATTCCCCGTCTCTGCCTGCTATTCTCCCAGAAGAGTGGTTGACAACAGAATGATTTGTTTTATTTTCTCTCTTTTTTTTCTCCTCCTCTTGCTTCCCTGGCTAATCAAATGAACAAATAAAGACTAATAATAGGTTGGCAAACTTCGGGGGTGGGTGGGGGGGAGGAGGGACGTCACTCTGAAAGAGATTTTCATGTGCTTTGTGTAGAATGTGCTTCAGAGCATATTCAATTTTTTTTTTTACCCCTCTATTGTAATCCATTTGAAAATATTCACTGCTAATCTGCATTTACAGTGTAATTACAGCGGGGTTCTGAGTGATATTGACTGCTCTGAGAACAGTCAAAGACTGCTCTGTCCAACTTATACTTTATTTCCATTTGGCTGTTTAAACCAGCGAGAGCAAGTGTGAAGCGAGCTAAATTCATTGTTGTTTTTTTTTCTCTCTCTGCAGTTTAGGACATTTTTACTGGCCTTGGAACTGTCATCACAAACAGAAAGGAGCTCCTGTTCCTCCGAGTGAGAGAGAGCTCCTGTTGTGTTTTTCGCGGGTGGCATTGTTATCTTTCTTTCCCGATATTGGTATGCTATAATGGATGCCTCCTGTGATGTAGGTGCGCAGGCATCGTTTTTTTATTTTTTGTTGTTGTTGTTTTTTTTCCCCGGCGCCTCGCAGTTAAAAACGATTGCGCGAAGGCGTCGAGGCGACGTTCAACGATAACGATAACAAATTTCCGCGGCGTAAATAGCTTCGGTATCGGTACAGGGGAAGGGGAAGGGAGCGAAGCGAGCGGTGGAAGCTAATGAAGACCTCGCCGTGAACAGGGTGGGGTGTGGGGGGGGGGGATTGGGGGCAGGGGGGGTGACGGGGGGTCTCCAGTCGTAAAAGGAAGCGGCGGTGGCGGTGTAACGGTCGACGGCTCGCGGCGAGCCAGCGCTCGCGCACCCAGCCGTTTTGTCCTTTTAAACGCTCCTTTCGCGTCGGTGACCTGTAATAAACGAGCGTGCGGCGGGAAGTGGCAGCTCAGAAGAGGCACCGGGGAGTGTGGGAATTTAGAGAGAGAGAGAGGGGAGAGGGAGAGGGAGAGGGGGAGGGAGAGAAAGAGGGGGAGGCTGTTCCTTTTTTTGTGTTGTGCATGAGAGAGAGAGAGAGAGAGAGAGAGAGAGAGAGGGAGAAACAGGGAGAGAGAGCGAATGAGGGGAGAGTGAGAAACTGAGGGAGAGAGGGAGGAGAGGGAGAGACAGAGAGAAGGGGGGAGAGGGGAGAGAGGAGACAGAGGGAGAGGGGGATGAGAGAGAAGAACAGGGAGAGAGAGGAGAGAGAGAGTGATTGAGAGGGGGAGAGAGAGAGGAACAGAGAGAGAGAGAGAGATTGAGGGGGGGAGAGAGAGAGGAACAGAGAGAGAGAGAGAGAGAGAGAGGAGGAGAGAGAGGAGAGGAGAGAGAGAGAGAGAGAGTGATTGAGAGGGGGAGAGAGAGGAACAGAGAGAGAGAGAGAGGAACAGAGAAAGAGAGAGAGAGAGAGAGAGATTGAGAGGGGGAGAGAGAGAGGAGCAGAGAGAGAGAGTTGCTGTGTGCGGGCAGACGTGACAGGTGAGGGATTGAGAGAGGATGTGTAATGTGCCGTTGCGTCTCGCCTCGGTGTGCGGCGCTGGGTCCTGCGTGCGGGTAATCGCTGTCTGTCTCCTGAACGGCTCCGCCCGCACAGAGCAGGCAGTCCTCTCCCAGCCCGGCAGGAGTAACGGGCTCCTTTAGCAGGGAGAGCAGCTACGCCGGGAGAGAACAGCCGTGCGTCTGGCAGAGATGAAGCGGCACCATTTGTGAGGGGGAACACCCACACCTGCTTCCAGTGACACAGCACAGCGCTGCAGTGAAGCACAGATCAGCGCAGCTCAGCACAGTGAAGCACAGTACAGCTCAGCATGGCTCAGCACATCACAACACAGCCCAGCACAGTAAAGCACAGTCCAGCTCAGCACAGCACAGCACAGACCAGCACAGTAAAGCACAGTCCAGCACAGTAGAGCACAGCTCAGCACATCACAGCACAGACCAGCACAGTAAAGCACAGTCCAGCTCAGCACAGCACAGCTCAGCACATCACAGCATAGCCCAGCACAGTAAAGCACAGTCCAGCTCAGCACGGCTCAGCACATCACAGCACAGTCCAGCACAGTAAAGCACAGTCCAGCTCAGCACAGCACAGCTCAGCACATCACAGCACAGTAAAGCACAGTCCAGCTCAGCTCAGCACATCACAGCACAGTCCAGCACAGTAAAGCACAGACCAGCACAGTAAAGCACAGTCCAGCACAGTGCTCATCATCATCCTCATGATCAGATCATCAGAGCAGCAGCTTGATAAGTCTTACCTTGATAAGCACATGCTAGGTCACTTTAAGTCACCTAGCATGTACAGGCTGCAGATTAATGTTCTGTGTGCGTGTGTGAGAGTGTGTGTGTGTGTGTGAGTGAGAGTGTGTGTGTGTGTGTGTGTGTGTGTGTGTGCGTGTGTGAGAGTGTGTGTGTGTGTGTGAGTGAGAGTGTGTGTGTGTGTGTGTGTGTGTGTGTGTGCGTGTACATGATTGTGTGTGTGTGTGTGTGCGTGCGTGTACGTGATTGTGTGTGCGTGTTTTGTGTGTGGGACAGTGTAGTAAAAAGTCAGGGGGCTCCTCGTTCGGACAGCCAGTAATGGCGGCTTAGCCCATTTAGACAGAAGCAGACCCAACGGAAGACGAACTGCCGACACGTCCCGGCTGCGTGTGTGCTACAGAGCCCCCAGCAGCGGGGAACCCCCAGACCGCCCTGAAACGAGGGACCCGGAGAGAGGTGTGGGGGAAAGGAGGGTGAGGAGGAAATAAAATGATATTAAGTCAGGTCGCGGGGGGCGAGTCTGCTGTGGGTGAACTCTGTCCGGAAATTCGCTGTGAACATGATGGATTTTGGAGCAGGCAGGCTTAGCCCCAGACTAGACCAGGCAGAGAACATCAGGGTGCGTCAGACACCGCGCGTGTGCAAGGATGAGGCTTTAAAAAAAAAGAGAAGAAAAAAAGTAATGCTTCTTTCTCTTCACTGCCTCTTAAGCACATGAAATATGTATTTTAAGAATTCCATCTCCGTCTGCAAATGAGAGAGAGTGAGAGAGTGGAAAAGGGAGAGAGAGGGTGAGAGAGGGAAAGAGAGAGAGAGGGAGAGAGAGGAAAAGGGAGAGAGAGGGTGAGAGAGGGAAAGGGAGGGAGAAAGGATAAGGGAGAGAGGCAGAAAGAAAGAGAGGAGAGAGAGAAAGAGAGAAAGCGAGGGAAAGAGAGGGAGAGGGAGGAAGTGAGGGAAAGGAAGAGAGGGAGAAATAGAGAGCGAGAGCGAGGAAGAGAGAGGGAAAGGCAGAGGGACTGCGAGCGAGAGGGTGTGAGAAAGAGAGCGAAAGAGAGAGAGAGAGAGATGGAGGAGTAATGACACGGCAGGTTCAATGTCAGCATGGCCGTGTTGCCCCCCCCCCTCCCCCACCCCCCCACCCCCCGGTGATCGTTTACCTGTGACAGTGGCTCTCAATCTTAAACACTGCCCACCGCTCCGTGCCCCCCTTCCGTTGGCACGGGGACGGGGGGACGGGGGGACGGGGGGGGGCAAAAGAGGGGGAAAAAGCTGGAGCGACGCACCGTTACCTGTGCCATTCCTGGAGAATAATGTGCACTGCCACCGTGGGCCAGAGGCACCTTTAATCATTAGCGTGTCTTTGTGAAAACCGCCGGGGACCGCGAGTACAAGTTCCCGCCGTCAACCCCCCCACTTCACCCCCCCTCACCCCCCCCCAAAACAAGCCTGCCCACTTTGCTCTACTGAGTCTGGAACAGTATCCCCCCTGGCAAGGTGAAGTGATGCTGATACAGACAGGATCGTTTGCACAGGACGGGCGGGGGGGGCTGGGGAGGGTAGAAAGTCTCTAATTTTAGCTGGTTAGTCTATGAGGCGATTTGAGAGCAGGGAGAGGGGGTGGGGGCTGGAGGGGGCACGGGGAGGGAGGGAGTAGAGATTCCCAGGATTGTGGGTACAGTCGCCTCGATCACGTGACCCAGCAGGTCCAATTAATCACGGCGACCCGGGGGAGCGGCGTCTGACAGGAGCGCTTTATTCTGCAGCGGGGCGAAGCTGCTCTCGCCATCTGAAGCTGCCCGTTAAAAAAAAAAAAAAAAAAAACCCCGCAGTGCCTTTCAGGGGCGAAGGGACGTCCCCTCGCCCTGCTGGGCCGCGGCGTTGTTTTCGGAAACGCGCCGCTCGGTTCGGTCCGTTTCTCGCGGGAAAGTTACGGACCGCGCCTGAGCACCGGCTCCTCCTCTCTGTTCAGCACATCAGTCAACTCGTTTCAAAAGGGGGGGCGGCCATTTTGAAAAGCTTTTTTTGTTTGAACTACTTGACGGCCGTCTCCGTGCTTACGGGACGCAGTGCTGAGCCTCCGTTTTGTGGTCTCCCCCTCTACCCCTCTCTCCCTCTTTCCCTCTACCCCTCTCTCCCTCTCCCCCTCTCCTCCTCTACCCCTCTCTCCCTCTCTCCCTCTCCTCCTCTACCCCTCTCTCCCTCTCTCCCTCTCCTCCTCTACCCTCTCTCCCTCTCCCCCTCTCCTCCTCTACCCCTCTCTCCCTCTCTCCCTCTCTCCCTCTCTCCCTCTACCCCTCTCTCCCTCTCCCGAACGGACAGGTAGATCTCTACGCTTTCCCGACTGATTGATTCAGGGGCAGAATGCCCCGCGTTGCAAGGGAACAGAACAAGGACAACGGGGGGGTCGGAGGGGGGGTGATCTGGGAGGGGGGGTAATCACCGTCGTCTGTCCGTGGCGGGCCCTGCTGCAGTGCGGTGAGGCCAGGTGACCCAGCGACCGAGAGGAGGTTGTCTCAATACTCAATACTGTGCGTCAATACTGTCCACACTCACCGGTGAGCCTCATCATTGGCTGCTTATGTAGATCGTTGAGTATAACACAAATGTCCCTGCATGTCCCTCCTTGTGCTGAGTGTTGAGTTTGACAACATTGCTGGTCTTCGCGAGGAGACCAGCGCGGTAGCTGGAGCCAAACCGGCTCGCTTCTGATTGGCCCTCCTCGCTGCTCTTTTCGCTGCGTTGACCTGCGTCCGCTCGGCTGCGTGGCGTCGCTGCGGATTGGCCCGTTTACAGGCGAGCTGTGGGCGGAGCTGGCAGCCGGTTAAACCGTCGCTTCTGTCAAACACAGATTCTGTTTCTTCCGTTTCTCCGAGGAGAACCTCAGCTTTGGTCTGAACCAAGTCTGAACCCCAGCCCTGATGTTAGAGAGCTGCAGGACGTGCTGGTTTTCAGTTAATAATTGATCAGATAAAGCGTTTGTTTGCGCAGTTAACTCACGGTAAACTGTTTTTTTTTTTGCTCAGACCTGGTTGATGATTTTTAAGATGGAAACAGAACCAGGCAGTCCACGTGGCCCTCTGAGGCAATTTTGAGCTCCTGGACTAGACGTTTGTCTCAATGTGGCATCGCGTTTGGTATTGTGTTATACATTGGGAATGTAACTTGTTCCATTATATTACATTGCATTACAGGCATTTAGCAGACACTCTTTTTCAGAGCAACTTACACCACATTCTACATAGCATTTACATCCATTTACACAGCTGGATATATACTGAAGCAATGCAGGTTAAGTACCTTGCTCAAGTGTACTTGAGCAGTACAAAGGCAGAGTGCTAACCGAGAATTTAACTTGTGACCTTCAGGTTGCAAGATCAGTTCCTTACCTGTTATACTACACTGCTGCCCCATACACACAGGAGTATGAGAAGACAGCACAGGTCGCTATTCTGAAGATGGAGGAGAAGCTTTTTTTAATTTTAATTTAGCGATTTGTTTGTGTTGTCTTCATGTTCAGCTCAGCGTTTGCCGAGACAGCGTCAGCTGGAATTCGAGCGGTGTGTTTCTGCATGTTCTGTTTCTTAAGAGGAACCCTCTTGGTGAACCTTCTCCCCCTCCCGGGAGACGAGCAGAAGCCCGGAGTTAAGGGCGCGTTGGTTGGGCCTCGGGCCTGAGGGCGGTGCGGTGCTGCATCCCGGCACTTCCTTCCTCGTTTGCTGGGCGACGGCGGCAGATTGCGGGACCATATTTTCCAGACGAGGGCCAAACCCGGAGCCAACCCGAAAACCCCCCACCCCCTCCCCCCCTCAACCCCCCCACCCCCAACCCCATCACCCCTGTTCTCTCATTAGCATTCAATTAGCCGCCTCTTCAGTTACAGACGCCTGGATTGTTTTAATTAGCGCGGTGCGGGGAAGGCCTTGGTGCTAGCGGTGCCGGCCCCCGCTGCCAGGTCCCATCAGGCTAATGGGGGCTCACTCGCACCCCCCTCAGGGGTGGCTGGCAGGGCCTGCTGCTGCTGCTGCTCACTCCGGCAGGGCCCGGCGTGCCAGACCCGCTCTGCACTGACGAGCAGCATCAGGACGGGCCCGCGAGACACCGTGTGTGTGTGTGTGTGTGTCTGTGTGTGTGTGTGAGAGAGAGAGTGTGTGTGTGTGTGTGTGTGTGTGTGTGAGAGAGGTGTGTGTGTGTGTGTGTGTGTGTGTGTGTGTGTGTGTGTGTGTGTGTGTGTGTGTGTGTGAGATAGTGTGTGTGAGTGTGTGTGTGTGAGAGAGAGTGTGTGTGAGTGTGTTTGTGCGTGTGTGTGTATGTTTGGGTGCTTGTGCGGATGTGTGTGTGTGTGTGTGTGTGTGTATTTGGTGTGTGGCGGTGTGTGGTGTGTGTATGTGTTGTGATGTGTTGGTGTGCTTGTGTGAGTTGTGTGTGCGGATGGTGTGTGTGTGTGATGTGTGTGTGTGCGTTGTGTGTGAGTGTTTGTGTTTGTGTTTGTGCGTGTGTGTGTATGTTTGGGTGCTTGTGCGGATGTGTGTGTTTGTGTGTGTGTGTGTGTGTGTGTGTGTGTATTGTGTGTATGCAGGTTTGTGTGTGTGTGTGCATGTTTGTGTGTGTGTGTTTGTATGTGTGTGGTGCGTGTGTGTGTTTGTATGTGTGTGGTGTGTGTGTGTGTTTATGTTTGTGCGTGTGTGTGTATGTTTGGGTGCTTGTGCGGATGTGTGTGTGTGAGTGTGCGTGTATTGTGTGTATGCAGGTTTGTGTGTGTGTATGTGTGCATGTTTGGGTGCTTGTGCGGATGTGTGTGTGTGAGTGTGCGTGTATTGTGTGTGTGCATGTTTGGGTGCTTGTGTGTGTGTGTAGGTGAGTGGGACAAAGGGAATATTAATTATTTACAGGTGGATCTACATGGCCTGATGTGCGTGCCCCACAGGGTGGCAGTTCAAAGTGTGGGCTAATCTCTTTCAAGTTGCCCCAGGCGCAGTCCCTGAAGGCAGCGGATTTAGGGTTCTCGACGCTGTGTCCATCTGTGGTGCCGGTTCTCCAGTCAGTCTGTGCCAGGAAGGATTACGCTTTCCATGTCTGTCTTCATCAAACTTCGTCTGAGCGAGAGCCGTGCGCTGAAGCTCTCTGGTTCCGTTCTCTCTTTATTTCTCTTCGAGCTCTCTTCTGTCCGTTTTTCCTCTGGCTTTCCTCTTGTCCCGTCACAAAAGCATTCACCCCCTTCATTTGGGACATTTCGTTCCCCAAATTCAATGCTTTTCAGGTGTAATCCGTGTCTTCGTTGCCAGCGGTAACGAGAACCCCTCCCCCCGTTCATGCCAGCCAATCAGAACACAGGCTCACATGCTTCAGTTCCCACCCTTCCTGAGGCCTTAGAGCCCCTGTCACTCCCAGAAACCCTCTAAATGCCCACATGCACACGGTGAATGGCACACCTGCACAGCGAGAACGCCTCCAAATGAATTCAATTCCATGGCAGCGCTACCAGTACCCGAACAGTACACAGCGGGCCTAAAATTAGATTCTGCCCTGTTTCATGGCTTCCTGCACAACCCCTTCTCAAAGTTTTAGCCGAATCCCTTCTGACTTTTATTTTTGTTCAGTTCCTGAAACAGACAGGCAGCACGCAGGGCTGAGTTTGGGCTCCAGCCCAGCGGCGGTGGCGGTAAATGTCCCGACACCTGAAACAACTCGGATGTGTGAAAGAGCAGGGGGTGAAATTGGAGGGGGGGGGGCTCGATGGGCTGGGATTAAAGAGGCGGAGACTCTTTAGTGACAGCGGTGGCTTCCGTGTTCGCCGCGCGTTTCTTATCCGCGCGAAGGGTGACACGTAACGGAAATGACAGGAAGTGCAGACGGCAGAGACATCGCGGGCGGCGCGAAAAACAAGATGTCTGTCGGGCGGGCGTGCCGGTGTCCCCCCCCCTCGCCTGGCGGAGGAAGAGGTGCTTGGAATGCTCCCGTTTCCCGGGAGATTTCAGTGCGGAGTTCTCTCATTCCGGACGCTCTGTCTGTTTGGGAGAATTCCGGGCGCTGCACGCGGCTGAGAGCCGGACGCGGGGGGCGGAAGTGGGAACGGTGAGGATAGGCCTGCTTCAGTCCTCTCACCTGCGTCCCGAATGCGGAAAAGGTCACTGTGACACGGCAGGAAGTGGAGACCGCAGGGATGGGGCTAAGTAAGGGGACCTGGAGGGGGGGGGGACTCGACCCCTCTGTCACGAAAGCAATTTCCTGTAACAGGTTCCGCCGTTCGCCGATTCTCTCCCCCTTTCCCCTCCCTCCTCTTCTCTCCGCTGAGTTATCCACCTCAAGCACCCGCCTGCACCCTCTCCGCTTCCTTCCGTGGCGGGGTAGGGGGGAAGGGCGGGGGGGGGCAGGCAGCAGAGTGTGGGAGCGCATAATCAGCCCGAATGTGCGGCCTGTGGCCCTCCCCGCGTCTCCATGCCAACCAAACGGGGGGCTTGGGTTGGGGTTGGTGTGGGGGGGGGGGGAGATTAGGTGGCAAGTCTCCTGCAGGAGATCAGGTGGCAGGGGGGAGAAGCTCGCCTCGACTCCAGTCCAAAAATGCGTCTTCTCAACCGGCAGTGATTCAGGAAATTGGCCCAGCATCAGGGCAATTAGGAGCTGTTTTTGTGCGCTTGCCTTTCAAGCGCTTGTTGCGGTTCACAATGCCATCCCGCTCAAAGGCCTTTTTTTTTTAGGATGGAGATTCGAGGACTTCTGGACCCCTCCATTTCGGCCTGCGGGGACAGAAACAAGCCCACAAGGGCTCTCCAGAACAAGAGCTTGCCCGGAAGCGGTTCAGCCACTCACTAGGCCACTGGTTCTGCCCGGTCACTTGCTGATGTCCATTCAAATGAAAGCAAAGTGGTTTTTAGAAGGCCCAGACTCATAGTCCAGCTCTTCTGTTTTGCACAGCAGTCATCCTCCGTATCGCCGAAACTTTTTTTTTTTCGAATGGCGTTTTGTAATATAACAGGGTTCTGTTCCGTTTGTGAAGTGCTCAGGAAAGCGTTTTAACAATTAGACCGGAAATCGTATCATACTTATGAATAAACGTGTGTGTGTGTTTGTATGTGTGTGGTGTGTGTGTGTTTGTGTGTGTGTGTGTGTGTGTGCGTGTGTGTTGTGGTGTGTGTGTGTGTTTGTGCTGTGTGGTGTGTGTGTGTGCGTGTGTGTGTGTGTGTTTATGTGTGTGAATTTGTGTGCTTGTGTGTGTGTGTGTGTTTGTGTGTTTTGTGTGTGTGTGTGCGTGTGTGTGCTGTGTGGTGTTTTTGTGTGTGCGTGTGTGTATGTGTTTATGTGTGTGTGTTTATGTGTGTGTGCGTGTGTTTATGTGTGTGTATGTGTGTGCGCGTGCGTGTGTTAATGTGTGTTTATGTGTGTGTGTGTTTGCAGGAAACAGGATTGTTTCCCTCTCACTGTCACCATCTGCCTCTGCGTTTCCCTAATTGACTTAATTAGAACAGCAAACCTGGCGAGGTGCTCGTTAGGCTGGCTCTCCAGCTTGTCATTAGGGAGCTGTGAAAGGGTGGCTGGATGCCTGCGGCCCCCATGTGTCCCGTCGAAACATGGTCCCGGCGCGCTCCTCTCTCCTGCCGGGACACCCTCCCACGGGGCCCCCACATCTGTCCCAGCTCACATTCCTCCTCACCGTCCGCCCCAGCCAACCGGAGTTCTCACACTAACGGCAGACTTCTCACACTGCGGCTTCAGTTCATCGCACGATTACACTTTCAGGACCACAGGACCAGCGGAGTGTTGTGTTTTGCTTAACCCTTGGAAGAGTGGGTTGCTTTAGAATGTTTTGTTCAAAATTCTGAGGCAGTGTTCTGGAACTCTGTTGCTTTCAGTCGCCAGTAGTGATTGTGACATCAGCACTAGGATGTTCTAATCACATATTTGTGATCTTACGCTTTAAATGTCTCGCGAATTGAATTGTAAACGGCGTGTTCTGTGTAAATGTTATAATAAAAGGGGTTTTCCGTCCGCAGTCTCGGCTGTGATGATGTTAGGCCTCGACTTACATCGTTGCATCACGGCTATGGGGCGGGAATGTGGCTCGAAACTCGATACCATAACCTGGTCTAGGCCAGGGTGGTGCCATTTCAGTCCGTGCTGCGAGTGAGCTTGGACGGGTGGACTTTTTTTGCTCTTTGGGGTCCTAGCGCCCCTGGCGAGTTCTGGCTGCTGTACAGAGCGTGTGTCAGTGCATAATTAAGAGGCACTGGGACCGCGTCCACTAGCCTAGCCTAGCGTAGCCTAGCCGCTCGCCCTGGCTTGGTTTTTTTTTTCTTCTTCTCCCGCATGGTGCCATTCATGCGCCCCGTTTCGAACCGGCTGGAGGGAAATGCTTGAACTCTGGCCCGGGTGATCTAATGCACCTCTCTGACAGGCGGACGGCAGCGAAACAAGCGGCGACGCTAACGCCGCGGAGCTCGAATTACGCGGCGGCCCGTACGTGAAATGCCCCGCATTTCAGCCTCAGCGCCCCCTTTTAAAAATAACCACCTGCAAGGCCGTTTGTGCTTCGCCTCGTAATCTGTACGGCCTATAAGCCGTGCGGCTGTGGTGCTGCAAGCCTGTCGCCGTTGAGGAAATAATTCTCTCTCCTTTTTTTTTTCTTTTTCACCGCGTGTTAAAGTGCCATTTTCAGCAGTGTTTTCCCCTGGTATGAGCCCGATTGTCTCGTGGTCTTTTACACCAACAGTACTCCTGCTGTGTTGAGCTTTATTGATCTAACAGGAGACTGTCCATGAAAAAAAAATAAAATAAAAAAACAGCTATTGATATGCTGAAGCTATCTAGCTAGCGCTACCACAGAGTTGGATAGACAGCGTTTGTGTAAATCAGCAATCTGAGCACTTTGCAGTACCTGCCATATTTTTTTTTTGTTTTCCTGCATAAATAAACAGACGGCTTTGCTGTAGATAAACAGTCGGAAGGCCTTGGCGGGAAAACTCGCGGTGTGTCTGTCTGGGGCGGCGGGAAGGACGTGAGACGCATATGGGCGTGCTCTGGAAAACCTAACGACCGCTAAAAAAAAAAATAAAAACGGGCTCCACGGCACTGAAACGCTCTCCTCCTCTCCATTTCCCTCTCCTCCTCCTCCTCCTCCTCCTCCTCCTCCCATCCATCCGCGCACGGGAGACATGTCACCGGAGTTCTCCTCGCCCGTCAAGCCGCCATCTTTGACAGCATCCAACGCTAAAAGGGCACGCTTCGATTGGCATGGGATTCCTCCACTGTGCCCCGTCAGTCAGAACCCCCCCCACCCCTCAGCTGTTAGAAAAACCGCTTGAAGGATATTGACTTTGCCGTTCATTTTTCTTTCTCTACCTCCCTCATTTGAAACATGTAATTTTGTGTGTGGCTGTGTAGTATAATGGGTAAGGAACTGGGCTTTGTTACCTAAAGGTTTCAGGTTTGATACCTGGGTAGGACACTGCTGGTGTACCCTTGAGCCAGGTGCTTAACCTGCATTGCTTCGGTATTTATCCAGCTGTATGAATGGATGCAATAAATGTATGAATGTAAATGCTACGTGGAAATGTTGTCTAAGTTGTTCTGGATAGGAGCGTCAGCGAAATGCCTGCAATGTGATGTAATGCGTGTGCGCACGCACACTTGGGTGGGTCTGTAACTACGTTCCCCAGTCCTGTGAGACCTTGTGAGGTAAAATTTAAATTCGGTTCAGATTTGATCGGACGCTGATGTAACCCGTTCGACCAGAAGCTGCTGGCCGAACTGCCTCGGGCTTGTCGTCTGCGCCCCGTTGCAGGGACTCGTACTGATCTGTGTGAAACCCGAAAACGCCCCCCCCCGCGCTCTTTAAAAAGCCACGCCAGAGTACGACAGAGCACGCTCAGTGCGACGCTACGTCGCCGGCGGAGAATAATAAACAGGTTTGATTTCAATCCGTCTTCTGAACGAACGACAAAAAACCTTTAAACTGCGGAGGAAACAATAGGGCAGCTCAGTGCCTGGCTGTATTGGTTTTAAAGGGCAGACTAGGGGGAGAAATGTGATCTTTTTAATCCTCGGAAATAATAAAAGTACAACTTCAGCTTTGTTAGAAACTATTTAAAAAAATGTATATGCATGACCAAAGACATTCAGGTTAGGCTACTTGGGGGGGAAGGGGGGGGGGGGGATTAACAGGGCGTTGCTGTAAGTGAGAATGTGTGCTCAGTCAACCTACCCTGTATAAATAAAGGTTACATTTGACAACCTAGTCAAGTGGGACAATTGCATTTAAGCGGAAACACAGGTACCTACCGAAATAAAGTAAATGCCAGGCATTGTATCCCTGTCTGTAAAGTTATGTAAAGTGTCTTGGCAGACTGGTCTTGATGAAACTACCTGCTTATAGATTGATATTTACAGTTGAGTGAGGTGCTTCTGTTTTTCCTTGCGTCTCCAACCAGTGCATGGGCAACACGCTCAAGCAGTCTTTTGGCTTCAGTTCCTCCTCCTTGGTGACTTCACGGTCAGCATCACCTCAGCAACCGCTCTCGTGACACTTCAGAAGGTTCAGTCGTCATAGTTACTGAAGCTCCGCCCAGACTTGCTCCAACTGGGCCTGCCTAGCATTATGACACACAACCATCACCGTGCTAGGACGGTTGCACAATTAAGCCCCCGCTTTCAATAATATTAAAATTCCTCATTTTCTTAAGAATCACCTTTATTTTAATCTGTTACTCCCATGAGCTCGGAAGTCATTTTATTTTCATCCTGTATGTTTAAAAAAGAAAGTCTTTGTAGTCTGTTGAATGCGTCATGCGTCTTGGCGACCAATCGGATCCAGAGCTGCTGGGTTTTTGTGCGTGCGGGGAGCCCTGTGTGAAGTTGACAGAACTTCCCCCACGCGTTTCCGTTGAGCGCTTTACCTCCCCGCGGCGCCCCGGATCTCGACCCGGGGGTGAAATTGACCAATTTCAGGGACGGGTCCTCTGAGAGCGACGGGACCGCGGTTGAACGTTAACGGCGGGGTCGGAGACAGCCGCGGCTCTCTGTAACCACGGGGACGGACGGAGGCCGGCTCGACCGGGCGGAAAGCTTCGCCGGGAACCCCGCGGAGACGGCGTAGGCCGCTCCTCCGGCGGTAAGGAGCAGCTCGGGAAGTCCTTCCGCCGCCGCCGACGGAAAACCGCGTGAAACGGCTACCCCTCGACCGGCGTCCTGCACGGAACGTTCCGGACCCGCCAGTTCCGAACCGTTCTCCCGTCCCATCAACCCCACGGGTCTCTGTTTGGCAAGGGCGCGGTAGGTGGCGGTTCACCGTGGAAACCGACGGTGTTCTCTTTTTACATAAGCGACCATTGCGGCAGCAACACCTTCAAACCTGGACTTTGAAGCACTTTGACTTTTGGAGAGGTGCCTTTTTATTTCTGTGGGGTTTCCTTCCCTTTTTTTTCCACTGCCAGGAAGACACCACGTGACCTTGTGTAGGCACATTCTGAAATTCACACAATGCACCGTGGGTAATTGTCCATGGCCATTTTGGTGATGAAAGCACACAGCATAATCCAGAAAAGGCTTCCCTTAACAAATTGAGGGCTTTGTTTTGTCCCCCAGGTAAGTCTCTGATCACTTACCTGGCCACTCACTCACTCACTCATTATTGAAGTATGAATATGGGTTTTCATGTGAGGCCATATCTATTTTAAGCCGGGTGTAGGACACGCTGTAGAAGGAGTGTGATTTCCATAAACATCAGATCAGTGCAGAGACAACCTGGAGGTGCGGGTTTGAGGGGGGTTTTTGCGGGGGAAGGGGGGGCGGCTGAGCTGGAGCTAATATATGAGCAGTCACTCCCGGAGCGGGGAACACCGGGCTCAGGAGTCAGGTGGCTTATCCAGGCTTTAGGGATGCGGCTGAACGCGGACAGACAGAAATGCGATGTGGAGTGTGGGGCTGTGTGAGAACACACAGAACTGCGATGTGGAGTGGCGCATTACGTCTGTTTTATAATGCGATCCGCAGTCAGGGCGGAATCAAGGAGCCGGCAGGAGGGTCCCTGCTGAAGAACCCGGCCAGGGGGATTGTGGGAACCTGGAGGACTGTGCGAGATGGGGATAATAATAGGGCTGGTGTGTGAGTGTGTGTGTGTTTGTGCGTTGCCTGCGCTTGTGTACAGTTTGCCTGCGTGCGTACGTTTGTGTACGTTTGTTTATTTGTTTATTTGCAGCTTTTTTTGATGTGTGCGTGTGTGTATGTACTTGTGCATGTGTGTGTTTGTGTGGGTGTGTACGTGTGTGTATTTATGTGTGTGTGTGCATGCGTGTGTAGGTGTGTGCGTGTGTGTTTGTGTGTGTGTTTGTATGGAGCGGGCAGCATCTGTGCTTATCCACGCAGCGTGATTATTCATGACTGCGCGCATCTGTCTGTTATGGGTGTGTGCAGATGAACGAGCGTGTTTGCAGAACATGTGGTGAAGCCGCTCTCTCTCTCTCTGCCTCCAAACCCAATCAGCCGCTGCTTATCAGGAAGGTTGTGGGGGGGAAGAAGGGGGGGGGGGGGGGGGGGGGTTAGTTCAGAGAGGAAGTGAAAGCAAAACGTTCAACTTTGGAAGCGCCGGCTCCTAATTAGCAGAATTAGCCCCAGATCAAAGGAGACAATTAAGAGCAGCGTTCCGCGGCTGGGCGGGCGAGGCCGGGGCCTCGTTTGCATCACAACACATGTCTGCAGCGGGCCGACACGCCGGCCTGCACCTCATTATGGGGGCGGGGGGGGGGGGGCAGGAACAATGCCTGGGGGGGCAAGATTGGCCGGATTACAGCGTGCCGCCCGGGTCGAGATGTGGAGGCCCCCGTCCATCTCACGTGGGAACAGTTAAATAAAACAGAAAATATCCAAATTCCATTTCCTGTTATAGCTGTGGCCTTGATTAAGGGGGGGGGGGGGGGGGCAGACACTGCGTGAAAAGGTGCATTTACGGGGCGGACGCAAATCCAAAATCCGACCCGTGTGCTGCAGTGTCGGAAAACCGGAGTTCTGTGTCGGAAACGCGCATCGCGCCCGGAGGTGTTCTTGTCCAGAAACTTGGCACAAATGACCAGGCACGGCTTGTCCACGTCTCAGGACATGAGAGGTGATTGACTGAGGATTGCAGATGGCTCATCTTGTGTCCGCTACCTTCTTACAAGCAACTGATCGTTCCCAGGGTCGTTTAATTGAATTGAGTTGTTTAATTTTTCAATTATTTGGCATATCAAGCTAAGTAAGAGAACAAAAGTGACCATGAAAATAACAAAAACACGTAAGGCAAATTAATACTTATATAATTAAGAAGAAAACTTGAAACTTTGAATTGAAAAATGACACTGGAATACTCATAAAACTCATAAAAAAATGATATAGATATTTTATTCATTCATGAATTTGCAACACAGTAATCAGATGAGGCGCAGTAGATATTCAAGTTCATTTTGTGGGACTTTTGTTGTGCTGCCTGAACCTTTCCCTAACATGAGAACAGACGATCACAGTGTTCACCTGGAAAGGCCGAGTAAGAGGTCAGCCACCCTGCTTTTGGACCGACACTCTGCTCTGCGGCTCCTGCTCTTTAACTGCATCATTAGGTTCATTATTAACTCTGCGTGTGAACAGCTACTCTCCCTAATTAATAATCAATGTTCCTGGCCCGATTTCCTGAGCATGATGGCTCTGTGTATAGCTGGGGCCCCTGATTTAAGAGCTTGATCTGGTTTAATGTCTTGGATCCTGACGTGCCGAAGAGCTTATGTAGCTATTGCGGTTTAAAATGTGTTAAAATATGTTAGCGCTGATAAAAAAAAAAAAAAGAAGCAAATTAATCCTGTGCCTCAAGGATAATAGCGGAGAAGATAAATTGGAGCAGGTGCTCCCAGGGTTTTCAGGTAAGGACAAAAACAACTCAATCGCTCAAAAAGTGATTTGAACCCGGCTCTATGATCGATCAGGAGACAGAGATAGGCTCTCTGGCTCGGCCGCCCGCGGGCAGTCTGTGTTCGGGGACGCAGCGCTGGGCGAGCCGAAGCGTGTAACGCACATCTCCATAACCACGCGACGTCCGCTCGTCTGTGTTCCACAGCGGGGCTGGCCAGGCTCACCCAGAAGGGGCCGGTGTGGGTGCAGGCGATTGTTTTAGTCCTACGTCACTTGATTCTGCTTATCGAGGTGAATTGACTGAAGACCAGGATTAGTTTATTAATTGAATCAGGTGTCCTAATACTGGGGATAAAAGAGAAACCTGCACCCACACCGGCCCTTTTTCGGGAATGATGAGACCCCAATTCTAAAGTGTCGTCCTTTAGTCTCAAATATTCTCTTGTGGGATTGATGGGTACAGGTTGTGTGTGTGTGTGTGTGTGTGTGTGTGTGTGTGTGTGTGTGTGTGTGTGTGTGTGTGTGTGTGTGTGCGTGTGCCTCACAGTCACTGTACCAGAGGGAGGTGCAATTAGCGCTGCTCACCTTGATGATGTCACAGAGGTGAGCCTGACCTCTGCTGGGCCCTCCGACGGGAAGTGGGGCGTTTGCAGCTGGTGCTTGGTGGCGAGGTTTGTGCAATAGGGCAGGTCACAGAGGACTGCGTGTGAATGCAAGATTACACGTGTGCTATTGTCTTAGCTCAGAGAGAGAGAGAGAGACGGGGGAGAGAGGGAGAGAAAGAAAGAAAGGGTGAGAGAGAGAGGGATAGAGAGAGAACGAGAGAGAGAGAGAGAGAGGGATAGAGAGATGAAGAAGAAAGAGAAGGGAGGAGGAGAGAGAGAGAAGAGGAGGAAGGGCGAGGGAGGCGAGGATAAGAGGAGCGAGGAGAGAAAGAAAGGGGATAGAGAGAGAGAGAGGGAGAGAGAGAGGATGAGAGAGAAAAAAGAGAGAGAAAGAAAGAAAGGGAGAGAGAGGAAGAGAGAGAGAGAGAGAGAGAGAGAGACGCCTCTGTTTCTGTGCTGCTCATCAGGACACACACAGGGTTATTGGCTCATCCCGGACGAGGGGCCTTTGCTACGCTAACGTTCATAGCGTGACGGAGCCTAGCCTCCCAGCTACACTCCAGCAGTGTAGAGCGCTGCTCAAAGCTGGTTCGGTTTCACTCGATGAGGAGGCTCTGCTCTCCTCGCTGGTGCAGGGAGCCATTCAGAAAGGGAGCTATTTATTAAAGCTGTGCGGCGCAAGCGGAAAGGGACACACTTTCAACCTACACAGTCTGCCTTTGCTGAACAGAGGGCCCCGCAGGCTATTCTATGGTACATAAATAAAGTAATGGGCCTTTTTTTTTACGAGCCAAAGTCAAAACTAAAGCTGGAAGACTTTTTTTGCGTTTATGTTATTCAACGCTATTGAACAGTCGAGCACTTCTGCTCTGTCTGCGTTTTTTTTTTTCTTTCTTTTTCGCTGCGAACCTTCGCACTGAATGCCGAGCATGCAGTCAGGCTGGGTAAACGGGTTCCAGGCACACCCCCGCCCGCCACGCTGCCAGACGGTGTCTGTGGCGGGGGGGGGGTGAGGCGTCCCCCCCGTTCAGTCGGGACACGCCCACACCTGCCCCCCACGCGCCGCGTCCCCGCCCCCTTCATTGTCCCCGGCTCACAGGTAGGCGCGAGGTTTGCGGGCGGCGTACCTGCCCCGAGCATTGTCTCTGTGCTGGTAATCGGCTTAACCCCCCCCCACCGCCATTCCACCGTCCTCTCAGTGCTGGGAGCGATGCATGGGGGGGGGGGGGCGTTTACGGTCACGGAGAGAGAGAACAAAACACGGATTCTTGATCCTTTTCTCTACGTGTTATTTTCCCAGAGTCTGCGAGCGGCCCAGTGGGTAGAACGCATTGCATTGTGGGCATTTAAATGTAAATGAAACGAGCTCTTCGTTCTAAGGCCCAAACTAGTTCACCGTCTTGATTTCGCCTCCCCCTGTGTCCCGTCCTCTGAAGAAAAGCGGGGGATCGAAGCGGAGGAGGAGGAAGCGGAAGGACTGAAGGGAGATGAGTCCAGCCGCGGGGTAATGGAGGGGCCCCTGTTGTCTCGGAGAAGAGAGGCATGCTGGGAAACGTAGTTCCCCGCGTTCAGGCGGAAGAGACGAAGTGACACCCGTCAGGTGCGCCCGGCCCGCTCCTTCGCGCCTCCCCGCGGGTGCCGAGCGCCCCGCTCCTTCTGTCTCGTCGTCGGGGGCTCTAATTACCTGTCGGCGGGGGCCCCCGGGGGCCGGCCGGCTGAGTGACAGCGCTGATAATGAAGCTAATGGGCGCGGGGGTGTGGGGCCCCGCCGGCTGCTTCCGGTTGGCTGACGCGTCAGAGCGCCGGGCGTAGAGATCGCTTTTCCCAGGCTCCCTCCGAGCGCAGGCGGGCGCTCTCGCGTCGGGGCTTCTCGTCCGCGAGCCGCCCGGAGGTCACTCTCCCGAAATGGTCGGCGACGCTTCGCGCTGGTTCGGTGTTGCCCCGGGGGGGGGGCGCTGAGATCCGTTCGTGGCGGTGAGTGAGCGAGCGAGAGAGAGAGTCTCTCGCCCATTAACTCTCAATGGCCTCGGCCCACAAGGCACGCGGAGATCTGAGCAGCAGGGCAGGTGACAGGAGGGGGGGTGAGCGTTCGTTTTAGACGAGCTTCCTCCGCACGTCATGTCACGTCACACGCCCAACCATCTGATCGCTGCACCTGCCGAGACTTCCGCCTGGACTGCGCTGTGCCTTCCGCTCCCCTGGGTGTGTGCCCCTGACTGACCCCGGGCCTTGTCTGCTCAAAGTGCTGCCTCCTATTGGGTCAGCACCATACTGAAGCCCTTCCTCTGGCCAATAAGGTCAGTTAACCCTTAACAACATAATGACCAGAATCAGCCCAACAATGCTCGCTGTTTTTCTAGCTAAATTATACCCAGTGCCCTGATTACCAACTAGATAATATGTAATAGTATCTAACATCGTAACACCGTTACTCTTGCTGAAGGAAAAGTTACTGGAAACAGAACTGTGTGGGGCGTGGGGGGAGGAGGGGGGGGTTGCTTGAATTTGTCATTATTTTAAAAACGCACTGCAATATTATATAAATATTCCTTTCATTATTTATTCTCATGTCTGTTTACTACCTCTTTTTCTTTCTTGGAACTTTTCTTTTTGTCTTTCCTCCTTTCCATCTACTCCAAAGGTACTCTGCTCTTCTGCTTTTCCTTTTTTTTTTTTTTTGGTTTGTTTGTTCATTACTGTGAAAAATTACAATTGGTGAATATTGCGTTGTCAATATTGCCGTTATCTTGAAGGGACCAGCTGCTCCGGCGCAGATAGCGCCACGGAGCTGTTAGCCTCATTAGCGGCTCACCTGAAATGGGTTGTGTAGCTGAAGCGGGGGCTAATCTCTCTGCTTCTTCTGTGGTTTCCGTACGAGTGAGAATGAGCTGCTGCTCGCGCTCATACTGGGGCTGCAGTGGAGAGAAGACACAGTGACTCTGAGCACAGGCACACACACTCACACACACTCTACACATGCACACACAACACACACACACACACACACACACATGTACACGGACAACACACACACACACACACACACACACCACATATGCACACACACACACACATGCACAAACATGCACCGACACATATGCACACACACACACACACACATGCACACAACACAAACACACAACGCACACGCACACAACACACACATGCACACAACACACACGCACACAACACACACACACACTCCAGCACACACACAAACACCACAGCACACACACACCATGCACAAACATGCAGACACACAAACACACACACCCACACACATACTCACACAGACACCCACACCACACACACACACACACACAAACACACACACCCACACACATACTCACACACACACACACACACACACACACACACACCTACACTCACACACTCTCATAGTCGGGGCCAGATTTAATAAAGAAATAGCCGCAGCACAAAAAATAAATAAATAAAAAATAAAGAAGCTATATTGCAGCTCTCTTGTGGCTGCGCATACCAACACATTAAGGCTCAGTATATTAAGACCGACTCTAATTACACGGGCAGAGAAATTAAATGCTCTAATTCACAATTTGCAGTCGGGAGATATCCTCACAAAAAGGGTCCAAAACAATATGGCATCTTCGGTTTTACGAGGCGCCAGGAAACGGATATCATCCAGGCGCAATTAGCGAGGCGTCGGCACGAAAGAGAAACCGAAATTTAAAAAATCGGGAGAAACGGGGATCGTTTTCAGCGACGCAGAGCTTCGCAGTGCCTCGTTATTAAAGCACAGGAATGCAATACCGGGCAGGGAGCAGGACACATGGAATGACATCACGGACGAAAAGAGTTACTTACACGTAGGAAAGCGAGTAGTAGACAACCTGAGACAAAATGGCGTGATTGTAGGTGGTGCTCTTAAGAAAAACTTTAGAGGAAAAAATAATAATAATGGGAAAGGACAAAGATGGTGGTCGAACTGAGCAAAGAACATTAACACCGATAGAATAATAGGTGGAACAGTCCCTGCCAAAGAATGAGCAGCTTGCGTGGGAGGGAGGGAACTGACACGGTAGGACTTGGAGGAGTGTGAAGGCCGCGGAACATTTGAAGGTAAAACATTTGAAGGCTGTTCCCGGCTTTCAAGTTAAATTAACTGACGATTGTTCGTTAGGAGAACCTCTGCCTCACAATTTAAAAAAATATCATTTTCATATGTCTAAAAATAAATGAGAATTGATTAGCATAAAGAAAATCTGGCTAGGACAATGGATCCAGGACCTCATGCAGCGAAGTGCAGACCACAGATGGAGTTATTCCTTGAATCCAACTGTACTTTGAGATGCACACTATGTTCTGAAATGTGAAGTTCACCATCGCCGGTGGGGGTTCTCATCATAGGGTGCGTGGCTCACGTTTCTGTTTTTTTTCTTATCCTCCGGTAATGTGATTGTTCTTCAGCCTGTGCAGTCTTTATTTTATTTTGCTGATATTTCGTTGGCGCTGCTATCCAGAGCGACTTAGAATGCAAACACAAATGCAAAGACCAGTTATGGAAGTGGTGTAATTCCCTAGAGGAGGAGAGGATGGTCCCCAGAGAGACAGTCAGTGCAGACTCCATTGACAACTTACTGAACATTACACTGAGTAATAGCTGAGCGTACGCGTGCACATACACATGCACACGCATGAATATGCACACTCACACACACACAGGCACAAAGACACACACACAGGCACACTCACACACACACAGGCACAAAGACACACAGACATATACACTCACACTGAAACACAGAGACACACACATACACACACAAACACACACACACACACACACACACACACACAGACACACAGCGTTGGTTTATACCGTAACTTTAGGGTTTTTCCCTTCCTTCGGCTTGGCTCTCTAATTAGGCCTGCACCGGCTCGCTGTTCCTATTGCACAGAGACCTCTCTGGGGAGGAAGGCCTGTTCTTTTCAATAAGGGTAAACAAGCATGGGCTCCCCGTCGCTGGCCGCGTATTAATTAGAGCCAGCCCACCACACACTCACACACACACACACACACACACACTGACGAGACAGGAAATCAAACCGCACAGGAGACTGTCCCACGGAGTCTGGCCCTCCCGCTGTTCTCCTTCACACGAATCCGACGGTGGCGGAAGCGTCTCATTCGTTGAAAAAAGGCCAATCTTCCGCCATCTTCTCTCTCGACTGGCCGAGATGACGTCAGGGAGTGAAACCCCGCCCCCATGGGTATCAGATTGAATCCTAGCCCGGGTAAAACCAGAGCTCCCAGCGTTCCGGATTATTCCTGATGTACGTGATTTAAAAATGCGGTTCTAACATAAGACGAGGATGATGCGTCGCTTCCGACCTGCTTCCTGTCTCAGCGTTCCGTCTCATCGCGGCCTCTCGTTTCCGTGATTCCGGCGACTCGATGTGCATCGCGGGACGCGGGACGAGGCTGCCGGAGGGTCTCGTCCTGTCCTGTCCGTCAGGGTGACGGATCGCAGCCGGAGCCGAACACGAAACGTTTAAGTGTTGCGTAACCACACCCCCAGTACCCCCCCCCCCCATGGTGACCCTCCTCCCTGAGGACCAGGCGGTGCGACGGTCTCTCCTGCTTTTAAGAACCCCACTGGCCCTGCTCCCGCATCGGAGGGGACGCAGTTGTGATCCCTCCTCCTCTTCCTCCCGCCCCCCCCCCCGGGGACCTGGTGGTGCGACAGTCACTCCTGTTTTTAAGAGCCCCCCCGGCCCTGCTCCGCGGCGGGGGGTTAACTCCGCGGGTCATAATCCATATCTCTGACTGTCGTTTAATTAGCGCCCTAACGGCCTCTTCATCGCGCCCCCCCCCCCCCGACCCGCGCGCCCCCGCCGGCCCCTGAACTGGCTAATAACCGCGCTGTCCACCGTCCAGGGCGGTCCGGGGGGGGGGGGTTGTAAATCTCCCCTCCCCTCCTCCTTTGACTGGTCTTCTCTTCCCAGCAGATGAATGGATTCATGCAGTTTCATTAGACTCCTTTGTCAAAACCCCCCCCCCTCTGCTTGTGCAGACCGAAATGGCGGGGATTTTACTGTTGGTTATTTATTATTTTTCTCTGTTTTCCCCCAGAAGACTGACACCTTTTTTTGTGAGTTTTTAGCGTTAGATAATGTGAAGCAGGAGGCACAGCACGGCTCTGGAGTTTCCTCATGCTTTATCTCTGGTGACCTTTCCACACTGCGCTTTTGGTCGTGTAGTTTTTTTTGTTTTTTTCTTTTTGGTTGTCATGAGCGAGTCTTTTGCGGAGCGTCTGGTAAGTCAGGCTCGGCAGGCTCATCCTGAAGGGCCCGGCGCGCGGGGCCGCCGTCAGAATCATCCGCGGGATTTATGGGGGTAATAACCATCGCCCCTCACTCTGGAGACCGTCTGACATTCGCCTCTCAGGAGAACCTAAAGGCCAAATCCTGGATAGACCTCACCGTGCATGTGTGTTTCCTGGTCTCTCTCTCTCTCTCTCTCTCTCTCTCTCTCTCTCTCTCTATCTCTCTATCTCTCTCTCTCTCTCTCTCTCTCTCTCTCTCTCTCTCTCTCTCTGTCACTCTCTCTCTCTCTCTCTCTCTCTCTCTCTCTCTCTGATGTAATCAGTGTGGTTCATGTTAGAATGCTTCTCATCTCGTTGATCACCGTAGAACTATCGTTTTGATCCGTCCACTTAGTTTGCACTGTGTTTGTCTCAGCATCAGTGTGTGTTTGAGTGCATGCATATGGTGTGTGTGTGCGCATGCAGGTGTGTGTGTGCATGTGGTGTGTGTGTGTGATCTGTCTCTGTCTTTTTCTCTCTCTCCCTCTCTCACACACACACTCTCTCAATCTCTTGATCTGTCACTGTCTGCCTCTCTCTCATCCTCTCACACACACTCTCTCTCTGTCTCTCTCTCACTTTTGTGCTCTTTCACTGTCTCTTTCTGTCTGCTGTCCTGTCAGCAGTCTGTTCACTCAGGACTCACAGTATCCTGACTCCGTGCTGTTCAGACTGCTTGTTCTTTCTCCGTCCTCCGATCTCTCTCTTTCTTTCTGTCTCTCTCTCTCTCTCTGCCCACTATATATGAGCAACGTCCTTTTTTTATATGACTGAGTCCATCGCTAATTTCCATTTATGAAACACACCTCCCCTCCTCGCACGTACAGTCTTTCTAAGTCTTTTCTTTTTTCCTCCAAATGTAGTTGGTCTGTCAAATTTAGCTGGAAAACCCAAAAAAAAAATAGGAAAAAATTGCCTGATGTCGGAGCTGGTGCTCAAATTAACTGTGATGTTTAGCGTTTAAAAAAAGGTGGTGAGGAGAGGGGGGAAGGACATGAATGAAAGAAAGAAAGAATGAAAAAAAAGAAAGAGGGGAAATTACGGAAAAGGTGGCAGGGAAAGCAAGCACATAAAGGGATGATCCGGAAGGGAAAGCAGAGAGATAGACAGAGAGAAGGGGTGGATGGGAAATGAAAGAATTCCTAGTTTCAGCCAATTAGGCAGGGCGACCACTGGTAATGAAGTCTCTCTGGGTGCAGAAGAGCAGCCACACGCCTTATTTACATAATGAGGGGGGAGGAGCTTCAAGGCCTCGCTTCTCCTCCTCTGGCTCTGTGGATGGAGAGAGGAGAGAGGAGAGAGGATGGAGGAGAGAGGAGAGAGGAGAGAGGACGGAGGAGAGAGGAGAGAGGAGAGAGGACGGAGGAGAGAGGAGAGAGGAGAGAGGACGGAGGAGAGAGGAGAGAGGACGGAGGCCCTGCCGATTCCTCAAACTACTGACCACCAGGCCTCAGAAAAGGCCTCAGAAAAGCTGCAGGCCTCTGTTTATACAAGAGGGCGAAAGGGGAGGGAACGTTGAAGGTGTTAAAATATATATATAAGGAACACTGCTAAGTTTAACCTACCTGTTTGCCACTTGTATTTCTTCGTAATTGTGATCGACCCTTTTTGATGAATTGATCATTTCCAAAGAGCACCTTTTTGGTCATTATCTTTGTGTAGTAGTGCTCCTTCTCTACTCTTATTTGCACCGCTAACTTTATGTCAGGATGCACAAGGCCTCCGCACATTTCTGTAAGCTGAGACAGTCCCTGTGTAGAGTCACCAGGATCCTGAAATAGGATTCTAAACCTCACTCCCTCCCCCCCTCCCCCCCCCACCCCCTCCCCAAACATCCACCACCATCGCTATCAACAGCAGCCCCTTAAATCAGCTGAGTTATCTCTGCGTAATTCGGCCGATGTCTCCGGTGTTAAAGGGCACACTTCAGACAAGATGGATTCCGTGTTGGAGGACGGTGACATCACGAAAGCCAAGCCGTGCTGAGATTAGAGGGGCGCTCGTCAGTGACCGACTTTGAGGCGACGGCGACACAAGTTTGCAAAGAGCACGGAGTCGTTTCTCTGGCAGAGTCGGAGTTGGCGCATTTGCTACTTCTGGAAAAAAGAATTTCCGCGATTGTTGGGGGGGGCGAGCGACGGGCCGTTTGGAACGCACTGACACCCGTTGCCGGGGGGACGTGTGTTTTTTTTTTTTTTTTTTCTTTCTCTCTGCCACTTCCTTTGATGGCAGAGTTGGGATTAAAGAATTAAGATCACGTCCTCTTTTATTAAAGTGGGCTTAATTTAATTAGCTGCCGCGGCAGGCCTGCGTCGGGCTCTCTCTGTTCCTACATGAAGGTTCTGGCTGGTTCTCCGGGGGGGGGGGGGGGGGCGGTCTGCGGGTCTCCGAGGAGGCGGTGTCCTTTTTATCAGGCTCCCGCTCGCATTAACATTCCCGAATACCGAAGCGCGCTCGCAGTCAGGGAGCGCGTGGCCTGCCGTATTCCACGCTCTTATCTTTCTTTTTTTCCCCGCATGCGACCGGCGCATTTAATGCGACGAGGACGCTCGCGGTAACGTTCCGTTCGTGTCGCGGAGCAGTCATCCCGTTTGGGCAACGTTCGTTTAAAACGTCGCCCAAACCCCGTCCCCCCCCCCCCGGCGGCGTGAGACAGACACGTGCCTGCAGCCGCGCGTCTCAAAAGCCAATTCCCCCTGCGACAGATGGTGCGCTCAGCGCGCAGATAACCGCGGAGATAAACTTCGAGTGCCCGGGGAACTCAGCGACGGCATCGCTTCGAGCCTCGGCCCGAGCCACGGGCCGCCTTGTCTCGCCTCTTGACTCCGCAAATCACCCTTTTGTGTTTCAACCCCGCGACGACGGGACTGCAGCCGAAAACGCCGCTAGAAAAAAACAAGCTGAAGCTGTCCGGGTTGCCTGGGACTAGGGGACCGTGGCTAAGCTAACGCACATTCCTGTGTGTTTTAATGGAGCCGCGTGCGGCGCTCTCAGGCGGCAGACGCGTGTGTCGGGAGCTCGGCCCCATTGTGTCAGGTGGCGGGGACGCTGATTAAAACGAATGTCCTCCTTCGGACGCCGCGACGGCCACTTATCACCTCCGTAAAAGGACGGTTTAAAAAGTGACATATTGGGACCACGTCAGAAATATTCCTCCTCACACCCAGACGGTGGAGGTGTTTTTTTTAGTTTTTTTTTTTTGAAAGTCTTTTTATGGGAAAAATTCTTTATAAATCCCTGGGCTAGCAGGTGAGGAGCTGTAGTGGGTGAGGATATTTCTAACTTTGGCTGGCCCGCCGGTGGCTTTGAAGACGCTGGCTATGTCTGTTTCGGCAAGATGGCTGCCATTTGACTGCGGTTTATGAGTAAGCTGGGATCTACTAACGTTTTTTTTCCCCCCAAGGAGCACACGTGCCCTTAAGTTGAAAATTTTGGAGCACAGTAATGTATCCCAATTGGTACCTGGAGATGTGCTCCTAAATTATTTTGTCCAGTTAGCACAAATATCAAACTTGAGGAGCAAATGCTCTTAAAATAGGATCACTGTTGAGTCTTGGTTAGTTGTATACGATCACAGGTATATTGGTTCATGGTGAACTCTTAGCTAATCTTGCCTGCTTGGGAAGAGCAACATTTGCACCTGAGCCTTATCCCGCCCCCCACAGACGGAGCCGGGACAGGGGAAAGGACAGCGATTTGGGGGGCTTTGACTTTCACCCTGTGGGGGCTGTTGGCCCGCGGCTGGCCTTTTCACCCGTGAGGGGGGTGGACGGGGGGGGCACGGTGGAGGGCTTCTCACGGGCGCACAGGCAGAGCCTTGTGTGAGGGTGTTCCATTGAGCTGTGAGCTGTGCTTGGGGGCTAGCGCCAGGCTATTGTGCTGTCACCCCTGTGCTGAAGGGAGTGCCCTGCCAGGGGACCTCTGGGGATTGTTCCGGAGCCTGGACCCCGACACAACAGACCCCTCCCCCCTCAAGATCTATTCCTTGAGAGTGAGAGGCCTAGGGGGAGAAAGGACTGTGTGTGTGTGTTGGTGTGTCGTGTGTGTGTTTGTGCATGCGTGTGTGTGTGTGTGTGTGTTGGTGTGTCGTGTGTGTGTGTGTATGTGCGTGCATGTGTGTGTGTGTGTCTGTGTCTGTGTGTTGGTGTGTCGTGTGTGTGTTTGTGTGCGTGTGTGTGTACATACGTGTGTGTTTGTGCATGTGTGTGTGTGTGCGCGCGTGTGTGCGCGCGTGTGTGCATTTCTCCATTAGAGTGGTTTGAGGGAACACAAGGGCTCTATTAATCCTTCCACAAACGGGACCAGGAAAGAGGGGCTGGGGGCGCTTGATCTTTTCCCCGGGGGGGGGATGCGGTTGTGTTTGTGAGGTGCATGATGGGAGCAGAAGGCCTCTTCAAAGATGGCCCCCGATGGCGTGCCTCTTGTTCTCGTTGCGTTTGCCCTAAAGGCGCGACGCACCCCCCCGTGAAGGTGTTGGGGGTCCTCATTAAAGGGGGAATGTCCCGACACAAAGGAGAATCTGTAGTCCGTTGCTGTGGGGGCTAAAAGTCCCAGCATCGTTTCGGCTTCGTAAGTAATCAAAGGGACATTCAGGAGGGAGGCTTTTGCAGACCTTTTACGAGTGAAAGCGGTTTTCGGTTTGAGCGCGGTTTCGACCGCTTTTCAAGCCCGTCGGCCGAGTCGCGGCGGGAGCGGACGGGGGACCGGGGAGACGCGGGTTGTCGCCGCGGCGACCGATAAAGAGATCCACCGCGGCCGCCGCCGCCACCGCTGTCTGTCTGTCGAGGCGCACAAAGGAAGTGTCCGATAGCCCCGGCTCCCGGCTGACGGCTCAATTTCTCTACTGCGGAAAAAACCGCCATGAGAAGAGTGGGCTGAGGGGGGGGGGGGGTCGGACAAAACCCCGAGACACGGGCTCTTCTCCGCGGAACGCCACCCGCTGGGTGACTTTACTTCACGGCTGCAGTCGTTTTATTTATTTATTTCTGTTTTTAAAAAAAAAATTTTTTCGCCTCTGCTTATCCGCGTTCGGAAAGCCGTTAGGAAATTTAAAATAAAGAGTGGGTGGAAGAGGAGGAGGAGGCCGCCGGAAGAGAGGAGAAGAAAGAGAAGAGAAGCGTGGGGAAGCTCCGCCCTCCGGCGCTATCGGACCGTTTCTCAAGATGGACGCCCGGAGGCTTTCATTCGCGAGTTCCGCTCGAGGCCCTCTGCTAACGCCTCTGATTGGCTCGCGCCGGTCTTGTTCTCGGTTCTCGTAATGAGGTCGCTTGTTGTGGAGGCACGGCTTTGTAGATCAGAAGTGCCTTTTAGGTGATCGTCGGGTCACAGGTCAATCCGCGAAGCCCCTGGGACTACAGAGTGGCGGGTCCAACCGGTCAGGCCCCATACGTTTTTCTGTGAGTGTTATGAACTTCCACCACAGTAACCGGCTGTTAAACCTCTTAGTCTGGAAACGCTGTTATGTTCTCATTAAGTGATATCAAGCGTGTGCGCTTGCTCTTCCTGTTAATTGCGTATGTAATTCAGGGTTTCTGTGTTCATTTTCGTTTATTGATATTTCTACATCATTTGATTATTGTTCAAACACTGTTGATGATTCTTACTGCATAGCTGGTTTCCGGGATTTCACGTTCTTGTGCTCACAGGTCATTTTTAAAACGAAAGATCTGGACCAGTCATTGCTTCCAGCATACTGGCGGTGAGAAAGATGAATGATTCTTATAGATTTTTCTGTGGGGATTTTGGGAGTACGTGAGACCCCCGCCAGCCCCCCACTTCAGGGCCTGTGGGCAAGACTGAGAGCCCCTAACCGTACTACTTCAACCGGGGGGGTCCTGAAAGAAAGAGAGTCTTTTTGGGCTCTCATTCCCTTCAGTAACACTGTTGAGCGCCACCCCTAGGCCCGAGGCGGACACCCCAGGTTCCCCTGTATTTTGTTCCCTGGATTTGCTAATTAATTAATTCCTCAGCCAGGAGGTGTAACTAATTAGTGAAATCAGCTGGCAGGGTTCATGGGTGGAGGAAACACCTGGTAGGACTTCTACCCTCCGACCCCTGGACTTTCCACCTGTGCTGCTAGGTGTTTTTTTTTTTACAATGGAGAAGCTAAATCCAGCCTTTTTCTCGTACTGCACTGAGGTGAGTCAGTTCACAAGACCAGAATTTTTTTTAATCATGGCTTTCACTGGCTCCACCGAAGTTAAATATAACACCACACATCAGATCCATTTGGCGTTTACAGCAGTGCAGGCTTAACCTCCTATGACACTTAATTTTATATTGTGCGTTCGTGCGGCTGGCTGCAGCTATTGGTTGTGACACTGATTAGCCGGCACGGGGTGCGGCGCTGGCCTGAGTCTTCGCGTGTGCACTTCCTGTGACTCGCCCTGGATGGGATGCGTCTGCTGAATGCCTCGGTCTAAATGCAGATTCATAAATTCCGTCTGGCGGCGGGGCCTGGCGGCATTCCTCTTCCCTCCCCCCTGGTCCGAGATCCTCGACTCTGGCCCTGTGGAGCACGAGCGTCTGCTGTACTCAGAGCTCAACCGATCAATTGGATCAGGAGTTCATTAAACTTGATTTTCTCCAAGCGGTTGATTTCTCGTCGGGGTCTAAATCTGCTGCTTGTTTCGAGGCCCTGTGGCCCTTTAGAGCTTTGAGTTTTGTGGGGGTTTTTTTAGCGCGGTCAAATCGAATCAAATTGAATTTTTGTTTGTATGGTGGTTTCCACAGAAAACTGTCAGAAAGTCTCTTTACGGAATAGCAGAAACCAGGCCTGAACCCCCAGATAGCTGGCACATGAGGTAAAAAAAAAAACTCCCCAGTGGGAGAAAAATCCTCAAATGATGGTGAAAAAAACTCCCAGATGGGAAGAAATCTCGGGAGGAACTATTCTTTTCTATAGAGGGGGAGCCCATCCTCCACAGGCCAGCCTGGTGTAAAGCAGCGGTATCATGGAATGTAACAGAAATGTAAAAATGGAGCTATCACAGCAATTATAATGTGCGAGGAGGTTACAGCAGAGGTAATAAACTAGCTGGAATAGCAGAAGTCCAGCTTGTGTAGTTGAGTATAGTGCAGTTTAGAGGGGCAGGGTGATACGTCTGGAGCTCCAGGCTGCGTGAAGGCCTGTCATGGGCAGGGGAGGGACAGGGCTGCTGCCGTCTGTGGCCACACCCTCGGGGCGTCAGTTGGAGCGAGCGGTGGTGGTTTTGGAGTTGGCGGATCTCACCTGTTCGCGCGCCCGTCCTCTCCCTCCCGTTCGCTGTGGCCGCCGGTCGGCTCCGCTGTTCAATACTTCCCTCGCCCACCCCCCCCCTCCCTCCTCACCCCCCCTTCCCGCCCATCCTTTGTTCCCGCTTTACTCCGCGC
Source organism: Anguilla rostrata (assembly GCF_018555375.3). Classification (NCBI taxonomy): domain Eukaryota; kingdom Metazoa; phylum Chordata; class Actinopteri; order Anguilliformes; family Anguillidae; genus Anguilla; species Anguilla rostrata. Next base: position 69,182,503 of record NC_057935.1, on the reverse strand, counting down.
CGCGTCTGGACGAACCGCTCGCGGGGACGAGAGGATTCCTGGCCGCGCTTTGACGGTTAATCGCGCCGCTGCGGTCCCGGGGAGCCGGGGCGCGGCCGCGGGCGTGGGGCTCAGACGCCGTCGCTGTTCACAGAGGGGGAATCGAGTCGCTGAGCAGAGACCCTGACAGGTGGAAAATGGGCCGCTGACATGTTTAGAAATGATTTTTTCTTTTTTTTTGTTGTTTGTTGTGTCACTTCTAAAGGATCCCATTTTGTCTCTGTCAGATTTGCGGCCTATCTAAGTACCCCCCCCCCCCACCCCCACCCCCCACCCCCCGCCTCGTACTTGCATACAATGTCGCAGTGTTGAACACAATAACGATTTCACCACCCTCTCTCTCTCTCTCTCTCTCTCTCTTGTTCTCTCTTTCTCACACTTTTCACACAGACACACACACACGCATTCACACTAACACACACACAAGTGCGGATGCACACGCACACACACACAGGGCAAAAAATAGACACGAACAGACACACACACACACACACGCACACGCGCACACACATTCGAATCACAGCACGCTTCATTTCACTCTCCCTGGTTGTGCACAAGAATGCTGTATCCACTGTTTACACAGAACAGGCTGCCGGCATACGCACTTCCAGCAGAATGCTGCCGCTGAAGGCATTGTGTGTGTGTGTGTGTGTGTGTGTGTGTGTGTGTGTGAGTGTGTGTGTGTGTGAGCGAGCGCATTGGTACATGTGTTGTATATACTTCAAGGTCCCTTTGTCCAACTGCCTGTATTTCTTTTCAGTTTCTGCCATAACTTATGGATAAAATATTGTTGGCCCTGAGAACAGATAGATGTGTGAAAAAAGCCCCTAAAAGTGACAGTCTGACTAACTTCCCTCATACGAGTTCACACTTCTCGTGGGAATGAAAACCTGCGCAGTGTCGATAAATAAATAAAGAAATAAAGAGAGAGAAAAAAAAACAGTTTTACGCTTGAATTCCCATCGCCCACATTTTTATTATTCATATTTACAACCCAAATAACTCCAAGGTCATTGTTATTGTGTTTACTGCACTTCTTGCATGTGACAACCAGTTAATCACTGTGATGAGCTCTGTAAATTCACTCTTTCTGTCCTGTGAGTCAGTTAATCTGTCTGGATGAGCGGTAAATTAAATGCGCGCGCAGGTATTGACAAACCATTTTATGGCCGAATGGATGAAATTTCTCTCTGGCGTACCGGAGCAGTGACATGCACATAACACACGCGCACGCATGCACTCACGCACACACTTACACACATACTCATGCGCACACACACACACACACGCACTCACACACACACACACACGCACTCACACACACTTACACACATACTTACGCACACACACGCACTCACACACACACACACACACACACACACACTCACACACACACTTACACACATACTCACGCGCACACACACACACACACGCACTCACACACACACATACACACACACACACACACACACACACACGCACTCACACACACTTACACACATACTCACGCACACACACACACGCACTCACACACACAACACACCACACACACCACCACACACACACTTACGCACATACTCACGCACGCACACACACACACACGCACAAACACACACACGCTCACACACACGCACACACACACAAACACACTCACGCACTTGTTTACACATTTGATCTGCTTCTCAGAAGAAAATGTTAATGCTTGACACACACACACACACACACACACACACACACACACACACACTTGTTTACACATTTGATCTGGTTCTCAGATGAGAATGTTAATGCTTGACACACACACACACACCCCACACACACACACACACACACACACACACACACACACACACACACTTGTTTACACATTTGATCTGGTTCTCAGATGAGAATGTTAATGCTTGACACACACACACACACACACACACTTGTTTACACATTTGATCTGGTTCTCAGATGAGAATGTTAATGCCTGACTGAGGGTGAGTTAATGTTTTATGAGCCGGGCGGGCGGCGCTGGATGGAGTGGCCTTGGGCCGCAGTTTGGCCCCCCAGACCCAGCCATGGCCAAGGCCTCGGTCAGCTCTCTCAGTCTGCCTCGTCCCTGGAGCTGGGAAACGTCCCCCCCCCCGTCCCCCCCACCATCGCTGTTTTATTTAATCCCACCCGCCAGAGCCACGGAGGTGCTCAGTGCAGTGTTCGTTATCGATCGTCCCCCCCCACCCCCAAACCATCTCTCTCGGTAATGGAGTTACCCTCCCAAGGCGGGACACGGCAGGTCAGGGGGGGTCCCAGTGCCCCCCCCAGCTGCTGGCTTTGTTTACTTTAGGAATTGATCACCGGGCTTCGATCCGCGCTCAAGTCCCGCACCCGCGAGGGGGAAGGAAAAAAAAAAGGGAAAGAGAAAGTTTGGGCGGTTTTGTGAGGGCGAAACTGCATTTTGTTTCAGAGTCCTTGGTGGACGGGAGTCTTCGTATCTGTCAGCTTGCTGGGAGGAAGTGGCCATGGAAGACTGAGTGCCGGCTTGTATACCATTTTTCTTTTTTTTCTTTTTTTTTTTAAAAACAGCAAGTGCTGGGCAGAGTAGTTCAGTTGGTTTCATCAACCTTTCAGTACTCGCTCTTACATACGGTACATAATGTTTTTAACGAGAGTAACTGAGCAAAAGCAATTTCCGCTGGGGTTTACACACGCACTGTTCCGGCCGAGATGTGAACCGCTGCCCTTCAGGTCAGGGATTCGGTGCTCTAATGACTATAACCTGTTTTTTTTTTTTTTTTTGTTTTTTTTTTTTTTGTTTTGTTTTGATCAGAAAGTTCTGGGAACACGTTGGCCCTTCAGAAGCTTTGGCTTCACCAGACGTGTAAATTGGATTGTAGGAGCGTGTCCTTTGCGTGGTCATCGAGACACAGTGCTCTTCTGAGCATGTGCGAGGGTGAGGGGGGTGGGTGGGGAGGGGCGGGGGGGGGGCATGGCGGCGGAATAACCTGTGGTTATTTAGGCTGGTTTCATATTGGACCTGCGCATACACAGATAATACTCATATTTACTAAATGACGAAATTACATGCAATTATTAATCTACATAATTCACTCCATGTGACAATAATGCGTAGATTTGGAAACTGAAAACGTTTGTGTAGTTTAAAGAGCAGGTTCTTTGGAATGTTTTTTTTTTTTTTCTCAAAATGACAAAGTCAGTTAGGCTATAGAATATGACTGCTTTCATTTTCCAGTAGTGATCAACATTAGCACATTCTAATGACATATCTGTGATCTTGCACCTTAAAGGGCTTAAAGCAAAAAAAATAAGAATCAAGTATTAATCCAAAGCACACCCTAAAACCACATAGGGCGGTGGAAATGTTTTATTGTTTTATTTTTTAACGCTTGTTCAGGGGATTGGAGGCATTCAGAGCTGTAGCGGTTGCACAGGTCTTTTCCCACATCGGCAACGGGAGCAGGCTGGATATTTATGGGGCAGGTGTTGGGTGAAGTTGGGAGAGAACCTGGTCTTAAATCAACAGATTTGCTTTGGTGCTACTGGGGTGGGGGGATCCCCAACAGCACACCCATTATGGTCACATTATTGAGATTGCTGTGATCTTTACCCAGGTTGCTCAAAAGCCCCCCCCCCCCCCCCCCACTGGCTTTTCCTGGCAGTACCAGCTGCCTCCCTATATTGTTACAGTCTCATATCTCAGAATCACAACAGCTGTAAAACTCCCCCCCATCAGTTCCTGATTTGACAGCAGAATAAGGTGCAGTTAATATACTGCTATTCTATTTCTCTCTCGAACAACGTTGCGCACCAGGTGATACTTTGTGACAGGGTCTAAAAAAAGAAGAAGAAGAAGAAAAAAAGTAAATGCATTCTTTCCACAGTTGGTACAGGTGATTTAACCAGCACGGATTTGGTAACTGGTTCACACACCCTTGGGTGACTGTTCTGTACCGGTTTGATTCAATGCGGTTTTATATGGGGTTTAGTGGAGAAGGGCTAATGTCTGCAACCCCTCTCATCAAAAGCTCAAGTTTTTGCACTGAGACTGAAAGAAATAAAATACATTTTTTGGAAATTGAGAGATGAGAGTGAGGCTGGCGAGCGTGGCCATCCCCGGTTGGGCCAAGGGGTCAGAGTGGCCCCGCAGGTGGACAGCCAGGTGCCCGGCCCGGGAAACGGAACGTTCCAGAACGCTTCACCTGAGATGAACCGGGCCGCTCTCCCTGGAGCCTGCCGTGGGGTGGGGGAGGGGGGAGGAGGGGGGGCTCAGCTGGAGCGGAGGAGGACAGGGCTCACAATGGGGGGCATTTGCTGGAGCTGACCCCTGCACCTCCTCCTCCTCCTCCCTCTGGGGAGGCAGTGAGGAGGCTAGCTCCTGGAAGGAGGTGCAGCCTCCAGCTCCAAGGCCGCGCACGGAGAGCTTTACCCAGGCGTGTGAGAAAGTTCCGGCGCCTGCTCCCCTCCGTTAGGGCCTCTGTTCCAGTCCCCCATGTCACCCCTGGAAGCGGGTTGAGAGGAGCAGGCCGTGTTCTGACTCATGAGCTGGAACGGTAGTTTTTTTCCACTTCAGTAGTAGTGAAAATATTTTCACTTTCGCTCACTGGAAAAAAAAAAGATTTAACTTTCGATGTCACTGATGTCAGTGCATTTTTTATGCCATACGAAGTAAGGGTTAAAAATGTGGATTAACTTGATTTTGCTGAATCACATTGGCAGTTGTTATATTCATGTTTTGTTTTTTTTGACTATGTTTCAATTTGAATTTGAAACTGCCCACTGTGCCTCAGAAGTTGTAGCAGATTACATTACAGACCCATTACATTAGCAGACCAGAGAAACTTACACCACTGTTGCATTTTTTACATAGTATCCGTTTATAAAGCTGGATATGTACTGAAGCAGTGCAGGTTAAGTACCTTGCTCAAGGGTACAATGGCAGTGTCCTAACCATGGAATTGAACCTGCAACCTCTAAGTAACAAGCCTCCTTTTTCCTGTACTACTATCACACTAACACTATACTACACTGCCGCCCGTTTCAACAAGTGGGATGGCCTACGCTGTTCAGGCGTGTCTCTCACTGACGCTAGCCATCGCCATTACGTTTCTCCTGCGCGAGTTACTGCTCATCGGCAGGTTCTAATCGCCTACAGGAACTGATGCGGCAGTGACCCTAAGAACCGTGGGGTAACTTCAAATGTAAACCAACCCTGGCTGCCCTGGAAGGGGGCCAGCTTTATCCCGCACAGCTGCGCATTTCTATGGTGTAATCGTAGTCGGCTTGTGACACTGACCAGGGCTCGGAACTGCCCCGTCTAGGTCATATAGGGCCTGGTCTGTGCTGCTGGGGGAGGGCTATTACTGACAACTGGGGGGCCCGTGTTTTTAAATTTATTGTGGTCGCAGGTCAGAGTTGTTTGATAATCTGTAAAAGAAAAAACAGAAGCGCTCTGACCGTGGAGCACCATGGAGACGCCCACCTCCGCTGGAGAGAGAGGGAAAGAGGTCGCAGTGTTGGCGGGAAGACTCGCTCGGAGAGGGACGTGGGACTCCTGGGGGGCGGAGTGCGGGGGGAGGGGGGGGGGTAGGGGGCCTTTGGGTATTAGAGCCACCCCCCCACCCATGGCTGAAACATCAGGGGTCAGAAGACCCTGCAGGGACCGTTTTTGGTCTCGGGTACGCAGGCACGTATGAAATCTCAGCTCGGTTCAGTGTCACACACACACGCACACACACACAGACACACACACACACACGCGCATGGCCCTCACCCCAGCTGTCTGGCTCATCACTCTGTCCCCTTGGGAGATGCAGCACGCGCTCCGTAGTCCTGCGAGAAGAGGAATCCACCCCCCCGCCCCCCTCTCCCCCATAACCCGACCAGCCCCCCCAGAACCCCAAAATAGCTGTCAGACCTTTGTTGATTAATGTAGAGAGAGGGCTCGAAATAGACAGCAGCGGTGTGGGACTCAGCCAATAAGATCACAGCTTATCAGCATTCAGAAACTTCCAGCTTACCAACTAAAGTCTGTTCCATCTTTATTATATTATCTATTATTATTATTATTATTATTAGTAGTAGTAGTAGTAGTAGTAGTAGCAGTAGGAGTAGTAGCAGTGGTAGTAGCAGTTGTAGTACTAGTAGCAGTAGCAGTAGTAGCGGTAGTAGTGTAGTAGTGTAGTAGTAGTAGCAGTAGTAGTAGTATTAGCAGTAGTAGTAGTAGTAGTAGTAGCTGCAGTAGTTGTAGTAGCAGCAGTAGCAGTATTGGTAGTAGTAGTAGTAGTTGTAGTTGTAGTAGTAGTAGTAGTATTAGCAGTAGTAGTATTTGTAGTAGTAGCAGTAGTATTATTGGCAGTAGTAGTAGTAGCAGTAGCTGCAGTAGTTGTAGTAGTACTATTAGCAGTATAAGTATTAGTAGTAGTAGTAGTAGTAGTAGTTGTTGTAGTTGTAGTAGCAGTAGTAGTATTATTAGCAGTAGTAGTAGTAGTAGCAGTAGCTGCAGTAGTTGTAGTAGTAGTATTAGCAGTAGCAGTATTAGTAGTAGTAGTAGTAGTTGTTGTAGTAGTAGTAGTAGCAGTAGTAGTATTATTAGCAGTAGTAGTAGTAGTAGTAGTAGTGGTAGCAGTAGCTGCAGTAGTTGTAGTAGCTGTTTCATTCTGTACTCTGTCTCAATTTATCTTGCTTTCTACACGCTGTCATTAAAAGGCTCACCCTGCCTCTGTCCCTCATCCCATATCCGGCCCGTGTCAGTACCGTGTAGCCCGTGGAAAGGGGGGGGGGGGGCACTGACACTGCAGCGGTATGCATTGTTACGATAAGGAGGCGCGCATAGTTTTTTTTTGGGGGGGGGGCGCAGCTGCGATCGCATTTCATCGCGCGGGCCGAGAGCTCGGCAGACCGGCGGCGGGCAGCCGAGGCCGTTCGTCACCGGGCCGGGAGCGCCAGGCCACAGCGAGCGCGGTTTGGCTAACGTTCTTAGCGTAGCGCGTTGGCTGCTCTGGCTCCTCTCCCCCCGCGTGGAAACGAAAACGCGAGGGGGGTGGGGGTGGGGGGGGGCCTGCGCAAACCCCTGCGCCTCGGTTAATTACACTCCCGTCTCTCCTCTGTCGCCCCGGCGACGGAAAAGAAGAACAATAAAAAAAAAACTAAACAAAAAAAAAAAAACGAGAACAAACGCGAGCCGCAAAAGCGCGCTTCTCAGAGCAATTATCGGCAAATATGACAGTTTTGTTTTGAATTTGTGTGAAACTGCTGCGCCCCAAAAGAGAGGGAGTCCGCCATTCCCCCCCCCCCCCCGACGGTGCGAGACTGTTGCCCACACGCCCACCAGCTGTCGAAAACTCGTCGCCACCGCAAAAAAAAACAAAACAAAAAAAAAAAAACGGGAGCTCTTCTCACATCCGCTAACGTGCGCTATTATTCTCCGCTCAGCTTTCCCTCCCAACGCTGGTCGGGCGTTCGCTCTGCTTTTGCGTGGGCCGCGGCTGCATTATATCTCATTATGAGGCGCGACTGGAGCCGTTTGGAAGACGGATGGCCCCTGGCCCCTGGTCCGCCCCCCCCGTTTTATTTTTTTTTATTTCTTTCTTTCTCGGCGCGGGATCTGAACAATGGAAGGCCCGCGGAAGACCCCGGCAATGGGTTATTGACCCAGAGCCGCTGAGATTTACGCCTGAAAGCTGACCCGGGCGAGATATAAAGCGTCGGCTAATTCGGGCCGAGGCGAGGAGGCGTTCTCACGCTGGTGGGGATGTCGGTCGGACGGGTGAAGGGTTGGGGGGGGGGGGGGGTTATGGGAATTTTTTTTTATTTGCGTGGCTGGGGTTAGGGAGTGAGCAATATGATGTGACCACAGGGTCTAGTCAGGGACAGGGAATTGGAGATTGGGGGGGTGGTTGACGGTACATCAGGGGTCTTTTCAAACCGATAGCTTTCCGTTTGTTTTGTGTCTCATCCTCCGAGCTCTTCTGACAGAGGTGACCTTGGAGGGCAGGGCTGTGAGACTGTATGAGCCCCCCTCACCCCCCCCCCCTCCCACCACCCGATCGATGGCCATAAAAAAAGCCATAAACGTCAGCCCGCCTCCCCAGGTGTGTGGTTGCCGCGGTGATGGATGCTCTCGCTGTGTCTTGACCTCATCACGGCGTCCCTCACTGGCCCGTGTGTTTCACGCCGGCCTCCTTCCGGTCGATGATTGGCCGCATCTCCCGCCTCCGCTCCTCTCCGGTCACGTGACCGCCTTCCCACCCACGTGAACCATTTGCTCACCTCTTCCCATAATGCAACTGAGGCGCATCCCATACCGCACGACTGAGACAAAGGCGACTTTCTGTACCCGCAGAAGGACATAGATTACATTACATTACCTTTAGCCATTTACCAGATGCTCATATTTTTATTGAAGCAATTCGGGTTAATCACCGTGCTCAAGGGTACAGCGGCTGTGCCCCAGCTTGGAGTGAAACCCGCAAACCTCTGTGTTAGAAAGCACATTTCTGTAACCACGCCCCCCCCCCCCCCGATGTTTAAATTCCACACCGGGGATACCACGTACGACCTCCCTTGTGCCACATCGCTGGACCTCGTTCACCACCATGGCCACACTGCGAACGCCAGCGCATGTCACACAAAATGACATGTTGGGGAGTCGATCGCATTTCATCCTGACGGGGGGAGGGGGGTGGGGGCGGAGGGGGGAGCCCCGTCCTGGCGGATGTGGCGGTGGGGCTGCTCCGGCTCACGCTGCTCGTAGCGGCAGGAAAATCTGGCACGTTTGAGGGGGGGGCACGGGGGGGGTACGGGCTTCCCTCTCTTCGCGGGTCGCGCCAGGTGTTGGCGAGGATGGCGCACAGCGGCGCTCCTGCGGATTAGCCGGGGACCGTGCCGAGCCTCGCCGCGGCGGGTTAAAACGCGACGCCGTTCCTGTCTCCCCGCGTTCCCACAAAGCGGGAATTTTCATGAGACGTGGTTAAATTAAAAAAAAAAAACAAAAGACGCGGAATGGCGGGATAGCCGGCGCGTGAACCTGAGGGACGATGAGTCAGGTCACAGCGTGCGCTCTGTGTTTTTTCCCGCGGTGACCGGTGAAATGCCTTTCGATCGAGCCGCGCAGAGAGGGCTCAAACAGGGACAGCTGTGTGAGAAGCCTCGCGCGCGGCGTTACTCACCTTACCCACAATGCCCTCCCTGTTCACCGGGCACAAAGGAGATATCGTGCCGGAGCCTTTCTAAGCCAGGCCCTCTGTGCGGAGGCAGACGTAGACCTTTATGATGAAGACATGTGGTATAAACCAGTCACCCCCCCCCCCCCCACCCGCTCAAATAGAGGTTATTTTATCGAGTCATTTCCTTTGTGTGATTGTTAGCAGTTCTCCCACGCTGTTTAAAACACCAGTGCGCGCAGGCCGACCGCTACCGCGACTCAGAGCACCGCGCCACGCTCAGGGTCATCCAGAAGGACAGCCGGCGTCAGCGTGACTTCCCCCTCCGAACTAAACAACCTCGCCGGGGGGGGTGGCTGCTGTGCTGGCTGCTGTGCCGCTGGAGGTCCTGACAAATTCTTAATACCTTTGTAGTTAAAGTGCAAAGCGGTACAGACTCCCCCCCCCCCCCCACACCCCCCCCCTCCAGGAGGAAGCTCTGGCCAGAGTTCTAATGGAGCATGGTGGGCATTTCCTGTTCGCCAGGCCTCTGCAAATTTCACCCTCCCCCCCCCCCTCCACCCCCGTCCCGCGTGCCACCTGTCACAGATGAGGATGAGAGGGACCCCCACATGGGGTGGGGGGGGGGGGCGAGGGAGAGGGAAATCCGCTTTTGGCAGCCAGCACCTGGCCCACCTGCTCCAGGCCTTGGATGTTTGCCTGATTGCTTGCAGCATACGACCAGTATGTTCAAAAAACATACATTTTTTTTTTTTTTTTTACAAAGCATTGGCTTTTAACGCACGACCAGTGATGCTGACTTTGGACTGAAGCTGTGTCCTGTCCGACTCGCACCTGTCACTCAAGCGGTCTTTCCTTTGCGGATTTGTTGATTATTTTGTAAACTGACAGCCCCGACCCAGTGCTGCCGTCTGTTTAGCCTGTAGCTGTTCAGTCTCTTTGTCTTCACAGAAAGACGCAGCTTAAATTATTGCCTTTTTACCCCAACGGTCTGCCAGAATTGATTAAAGCACGCTCCTCTGTGTAATTTTTTTTTTTTTTTTGATTATAAAAAAAGGGGGTGGGGGGCATCCTGTGGGCTCAGGGTCTGTGTGGAGTGGGGGCCACACATTGTCACGAGGTTCCCCACTGAACTAAATGGGCCATCAGGAAGTTGCTGAGGTGGCAAAGGAGCGTTCTGTGGAGGTCATTTGTTAAATATATTGACCAATTTCAAACTCTACTGGGTTTTAATGAACTGCGAACCAGCATGGCGGAATGGAAGTCAATACTGGGAAATAAATAATTATAAGCAATGAGATTTTTATTATCGAATTTCACACCAAATTGTATTGGAGAGATGCAGAATGAGGGTGGGGGGTAGGGGCTAGGGGGGTGGGGAGTGGAGGGGGCGGGGGGATACGGAGGGAATGTTTTTATTTATATTTTTCAGACTCGGGTTCAGAACAGATAGGGTTTAGTGCTGTGAGACCTTTTTTTTGCATCATAAATGATATTGCAGGGATGCCCGTTACAGAACGATAGCTGCACGGCTAGCGTTGAAGAAACCACTAAACACGATGGCCAGTATCTATTTTTCATCAACTGCTATTAGCAGAAAGAGGTGTAACCCCAGCCCAACCCTAAATTGACTTAATCTGTGCTAACACTGGACCTAATTACAGAATCTTGAAAAATATGAGAGCAATATCTCTTATGTGACCTTTTACAGACAGTAGCCAGAATGTAGACACTGGCATACGTCCAATGAACAATGACCCTTAACTTATTATTAAGAGTAAACGCTGGTGTTTAACCTAACTGAAGGAGGATAAAATGTGTTTTTTTTTTTTTGCACTGAAGTTTTCAAAGGAACTGAGACCAGGTTGTCAGATTTAAGATGCAGTGTGTGTAGCCTTTGATGATGGCATCTGTCAAGGAAGAAAGTGATGAATAAAAGGTAAAGGTAAATACACCAGGCCATGTGGAGGTTAGCAGGTAGTCACTAGAGAGCGGCATGGCAGGGCAACGGATGCCTCTTACATCAGCTTCTGGGGTGCGTCCTTTATTTTAAGAAAGCTTTAAGAAAGATTCCAAAACAATAAGCAATAGAAGCGAATGGTTACTGGCATATGGTGATGAAGAAATTAATGCTAATTTATTTTTCCCTATAAATTAACATATTATCATTTGTTTGTGTCTGTAAGCGGACAAATTAGAAAAGAAATCAGAAAAGAAATCAACCTTCATGACATAGTCTTTATTTTAAGAAAGCTGACTCCAAAACAGTAAGCAATAGAAACAAATGGGTGCATTGATGAATGGTTACTGGCATATGGTGATGAAGAAATTAATGCTCATTTAGTTTTCCATATAAATTATTGTATTATCATTTGTTTGTGTCTGTAAGATTTGGTGAATGATTTTTCACTTTTTCTTATTGATGAAATGAATTAAATGAAATTTCATTTCTGCCTTTGATTAATGATTTTTCACTTATTCTTATTGATGAATTAATGATTAAGTCTGTCTGCCTATCAATGAACGAATGAATGGATGGATGAATGTATATCTATTTGATTCCAATCTACCTTCATGGCATAGTCTGGGAAGAAAAAAGGCACACAAAAAAAACAGGTTCGTGCAAGAGGCAGCCCGCCACCGAAAAAAAGAAATGGTTAATCAAATGTGGAAATATTGATGAACTGTGCTCCCTCCTAAGCACAGAAAATACTCTTCTTAAGAGGGACGAGAAAGCAAACAGAATCCCTGTATTGTCCATGAGCAGTTCATTAAACTTATATATCGGGATTCTTTGAATCATTTAGCGATTCGGTTCCACAACAAAGAAAAAGAAAGAGCAGCGCGAACGGAGGGCACAGAAGCGTCTCCTCGCTGATTGCCTCTGATGGATATTACATTCACTGTATAGAGGAGCGACCCCAAACAATACTCCCCCTGTCTCTTCCTTAACACAATCTCTTTCATCCTCGATCGAGCGGAAGAGATGCCGTTTGCGCGGAGCAGCGCCTGGGCTGCTGCCTGAGTGCGCGAGCTAGCGCACGCGCTCGAGCAGGCGGGCGACCGGCTCAGTTCGGCCGGTCTTTCCCGATAGATCTCTTCAAGCATCGCCGAATCCAAAAAATGAATAAATAAACAAATAAATAAAATGCGTCGCAGTATCGTTCAGAGAGCCGACGGTCGCTTGATTGTACATAATTTTCAGCTTTTGCGTTTTGGAAAGCCATCCCTCTGTCTTGTTAAAGACAGACACGGACCGAGCTGTTTAACTTAACAGCTGAATAACGTGCACAACGGGCGCTGAATATTTTAGCTGGCAGTGAGAGGTGCCAGTGATGTGGCATGTTTTAAACTTTAAGGTTGCAGTAATTTCTTTTATATATTTTTTATCTGAATTGGAGAAACTGCTGTTATATTATTGATCAAGGCATTTGCTCTGAAGTATAAACCAGAACATTCTCAGTTTGATTAAGGATTTGATTAATATATCAGATGTCAGCTGCGCAAGTCACTTGAAAGAGTGTTAAAAAAAATAAGTACTATGCTGTGATAACGGGTAGCAGTGTACTATAATGGGTAAGAAACTGGTCTTGTAACCTAAAGGTCACAGGTACAATTCAACCTTCGTTGTACCCTTGAGCTTGATACTTAACCTGCATTGCTTGAGTATATATCCAGCTGTGTAAATGGATACTGTGTAAAAATGCTAAAAATTGTGTGTAAGTTGCTCTGGATAAGAGGGTCTACTAAATGCCCGTAGTGTGGTGAAGGATACAGAATCCTTAGGTAGACGGGTAGTTAATTTTTCTGGGCGGTCAACCTTGCCTTTTATGTAGCAAACAGAGGCTCAAAGAGAGGATTACAATGGAAGAACCTTGGAACTGGAGCCACGTCCGTTAGATTAGGAGAGAAACAAGGGCCCCGGCATCCATGATTAGGGAACACTTCGAAGCCCAGGCAACCTCTTTTGTGTTCGTATAAACAACGCCCGACACGCTCGGACCTCTCTGGAAAGTTCTCGGTTAATTTAGGAAGCGCTATGACAGTTTAACGTGCTATTGTTGCCATTCTGAGGGGGGGGGGGTTGGGGGTGGAAGGCTGGGGGTGGGTGAGGGGGTTCTACAATAAGCCGGCCACTTTAAATGCTTCTGTTTATTTTTAGTGCACCTATTTACGAGATAGAGATTTCTCTCAGCCCCATTGTCGTATGTATTTCTGTTGACACACATAGTGAGAATGATATAGTGGTGTTGTTCCTCACATGCTTTCCCTGAGAATATATAAAGGGCAGTGTGTTGCTCTAGTATCTATTATCTGCTGGCCCTTTAAAGGTCTGCAGTGACACAATGATGTGTCTATTATATGGTACCTGTTTGATCTACAGTACGGTTAGATCATCATCAGTATATTTCTGAAATGACTTTAACGGTTAAAGATACCACCTGAAATATCCCGGTGCACAACAGCGGTTGATCCGACCTTGGCCACCTTGAAATAGCGAATGCGGACGGATAATAGATGCGATACTGTTTAGAAACCATCGCCTGAATTATGAAGAGTATTTCACAAACGGATTTGCAACTGGCGGATATCGCAGACTTTTTAACCTTTAGCCCGTTCACCCGGGGTCACACCCCTTATGGGGTGAAAGCGAGTGCCCAGGCTAGTCACTGTCACAAGACTGGGCCGTGACCCATAAATAACCCAGGGCATAAATAGGCCTGACCTCGTAATGCTCTAGTTTCCATTTCAGTGGGCGCGCTCAGCGCCCTCTTTTGCTGTGGAGGGGAACTGCAGGGAGGAGATGTGTGTGTGTTCTGACGTCAGGTGCTCTGGAAAAAATGAAGACATAAAAGTGATGAAAAATGAGAATGGATGAGACTGGTTCGTGCTCGAGCTTTTTTTTTCTGTGCTGGCGCCGGTGGTGTAATACAGACAAGCTAATGGAAACTCACTGCCTCAATCAAGAACAAATTGCGGTGGGATTCTGCAGACCAGGTAACTGCCTGTCACACGCAATGGCTGCGCTTGGGGCCAAAATGGCACAGACAGTGTTTAAAATAATGCAGCATTTTATGGCGAGCTCAGCTGTGTGGATTTGATTTGTTTGCGAGGCCAATTGAGTGCACGGTCACAGCTCGCCGCTGTGACAAGTGTCATTGAAAATTCAAAAGGGTTTTGACAGAACCAATCAGAAGTACTGTGCTGGCTCCTACCTGTGTGTGTGTGTGTGTGTGTGTGTGTGTGTGTGTTTGTGTACCTGTGTGCATGCGTATGTGCATGTGTTCATGCGTGTCTGTGTGCATGTGTGTGTGTGAAAAAAAGAATCGCATTGTAAAACATTGAACTGTATTTGTATCTAATTTAGTTAATCTAATAACAAACAAAAAAAATTACCAACCAAATGAATTATCGTGTCGTTACAAAAATAACTTGGAACAATGAGACCGGCAGCCTGTGGTTCTCAGCTTCCAGAAGGATGGCGGCGAAGTTGTGATATCGAGTTTTGTAGTTGAGAGAAAAGAAACGGGTGGGGTGGGGTTGGGGATGGGGGTGGGCGGGGGGGGGGAGGTTTGTTCTTCAGAGCGTCGTCCGCCGCTCTTTTGACGGGGTCTGCAGCCGCGTTTCGACACGTGTCTATATTTAAACTCGCCCCGCCCCTGCTGAGTGTCTGAGGCCGTCGCTCTGCACAGATAACAGAGGCTCGTTCCCGAAATCTGGGCCTCCGGACGCCCGGCCCGGCCCGGAACGAGGCTCATCCACCGCCCCGGAACGCCACTCTTCCCGGGTTGGGGGTGGGGGGGTGGAGCGAGAAAGATACAGGATGGGGGGGTCGGCAGCCTAGAAATCAAAGGAACGGGACATCCTTCCTGGTCTCTCATCGCCTAATCTGGAGCTTGAGACTGGGTCGGAGCTGAGGGGGGGGGAGGGTGGGATTGTGTGTGTGTGTGTGTGTGGGGGGGGGGGTGTTCTGGTTTTGGAGCGCGTGTCGCTCTCTGTCTCAGATGGCAGCGGGCTCTTGGCGTCCGCGGTGGAACAGACTGGGTCTGGCCGCTGCGCTCCGAGCCGTGTTTGCAGCAGATGGAGTGATGCGGCGAGGGAGCGAGTGGGAGACGCCGGTCCCCGGCTACGCGGACGCGCCGCGTCGCGTCCCGCCACGCTAGCTGAAGTGAGGCGCGGCTCTCGGCTTTTTAATGAGACGCCCCCCACCAGGGACCCCGCGGCGGGACGGTGCGCCCCCCCAGGGGTGTGTCGTGGGTGACGAGGGGACGCTATCCCGCTACCTGCCCACAAAACTGCCCGCTATTCCGCTACCTGGCCACAAAGCTGCCTGCTATCTCGCTACCTGCCCACAAAACTGCCCGCTATCTCGCTACCTGCCCACAAAGCTGCCCGCTATCCTGCTATCTGCCCACAAAGCTGCCCACTATCTGCCCACAGAGCTGCCCGCTATCCCGCTACATGCCCAAAAAAACTGCCCGCTATCTGCCCACAAACCTGCCCGCTACCCTGCCTCCCTGCCCACAAAACTGCCTGCTATCTGCCCACAAAACTGCCTGCTATCTCCCCACAAAACTGCCCTCTATCCCGCTACCTGCCCACGGACAGCAACCGAGCTAGCATCTTTTATTCCTTGTGCATTTTCTATCGCCTCCCTTGTATGAAACACCTTGTCAGCGAACGCTGTCACCTCGTTTTAGGGAGTAATGCAGGTGATGAATGAATGAAATTAATGAATCATTGCGTTCATGTAGCACTTTTTCAGACGCTCAAAGTGCTTAGCAGTGATCAGGGGGAAACTTACCTCACCCACCACCAACGTTTAGCACCCACCTGGGTGATGCACGGCAGCCATTTTGCGCCAGAATGCTCCCCACGCATCAGCTAAAGTGGAATGAGAGAGGATAATTATTTAGCCAATTAAATGAGGGGATGATTAGGTGGCAGGTTGAGAGAGCCAGGTTGGGAATTTAGCCAGGACACCGGGGGAACTCCCTACGATTTGCGATGAGTGTCATGGGGTCTTTAATGACCACAGTAAAAACCACATGTGTTTAAACACAGCAAACCTCAACAAATTAAAGTCTCCTCGTTGATTCTGCAGACCAGGGGAAGCCTGCTCTGCTGCTCTTTGGTACTCCGTTGTGCTGTTGAGGGGGATCGCGTGCGTGTGTCCAGGCCAGTGGTCTCCAACCCTGGTCCTGGAGAGCTACAGGGTCTGCTGGTTCTCATAGTGACTCTGCACTTCATGAATCGATTAGAACAGTTGGTTACAGTTAACTCAACTCACCTGGTGCCTTGGGTCTCAATTGGGTGCTGATTTTAAGGTGAAAACAAAAACCTGCAGACCCTGTAGCTCTCCAGGACCAGGGTTGGAGACCACTGATCTAGGCACAGTGACTAAGACTCTAGCAGTTAGCATGTTAACAAGGACCAGGAAGAGTGAATCTTTGCTCCTGCTGTTCAGTTACATTCGGAAAGGATCAAGTGGACAGGTTAATGGACTTATCCCTCCTCATAAACCTATCAGGGGAAATGGCCCCATACTGTAGTGTCATACAGCAGAATCTGCTTCAAAAATCCTGAGGTCCCCCCCCCCCCCCAGTTTTACCTTTTTTGCAAAGGCATCTGTGAGTGGTTGTAACTTTAAATACAAAGCAGGACAGAAACATTTTCTTTTTCACGTCCCTATACTTTCAGCTTATTGAAGTCAAGTAGAAATTGTGCAACTGTGACCTGTCAGCTGGAATTTGAATTTGCGCTATTGAAATGGACTCTGTGGGCACTGTAAGGGGAAGGATATTGAAACGATCTGAAATATTGAAAGTGATCGTGGAGGGAAATGAGGAAAGCAAAGCAGGAGGCAGACCAGGATAAGCGAAACTTGTAACTTAAGGTGGCAAATTTAGAGATTTTGTCATGTCATAATTTTCAATGTCAGTTTGGAATTTTCTCCCTAACCAAATATTTTTCCTTCTGTCAATGAGACTTTTAAAAATGTATTAACCTGTATATACACAGGGTAGGTTGACTGAGCATGTGTGCTCTTTTACAACAACACTTAAAGTGCCCCCCCAAGTAGCCTAACATGCATGTCGTTGGACTGTGGGAGGGCGTTGGAGTATCTGGAGGAAGCCCACATGGGCACAGGGGGCCATGAAAACTCCACACAGGAGGGCTCAGGCCTGGATTCGAACCCAGGACCCCTCATTGCTGCGAGGTGCCATCCCTTGAGCTACATCCCGTGTCCTGTTCCAAGTTGGCAGTCCCACCGTTACAAACCAGGACATGCGCCGGGTGACGCTTCTGACCCCCGGTTGCCATGGTTTCGCGGTGGTGCCAGGGACAACACTGAGGGCCTGTCTCTGTGCCAGCAGTGCAGAGGGGCTAATGGAGAGATGTTCAAATTGGCACGTCTCTGCGGTGCAATTTAACTGCACTGGTAATCAAAGGCTAATTACCGACAGCGCGCTACTTCTCATCCAATGAGGAGGGAGAGCAAGCGAGAGAGAGAGAGAGAGAGGTGGTGATGGCGGAGTGAATTTAACTGTGAGTTACAATTGATCAGGTGGACCCAGTCCAGCAATCGTGGGCACTTTCTTACATTGCATTGGAGGCGTTTAGCAGATGCTCTTAAACAATTTTTTTTGTATTTTTACATTTGATATTTGGATATTTTATATCATACAATTCAGTTTTAAAAACTGTGTTATACCAGGCTATAACTGCAGTGACCTGCCTGGGAATCGAACCTACAGCCATCGTGTTATAGGCCCAGTTCCCTACCCATTAAGCTACACCGCCGCCACCCGTAAGGCTCTATATAAGGTCCAGCTGATCCAGACGCTATTTCTCCAGCGTTCCGGGTGCCCGTGCACTCGGTGCTGCATGTTTGCGCGTGGACCGTGAAAGCCAGGTGTCCCGCTCTCCATCCGCACACGCACATTCCCCTCTGAGGCGGGACCCACTCGCTTCCAAAAAGAAAAGCGCGGGGGGGGCGGGGGCGGGGGCGGGGAGGGCAAGCGAGAGTCAGGGAGAGGTGATAGAGAGGGTGTGGAACAACAAAAAAGGAGAGAGGGGTAAGCAAAAAAAACAAAAAAAACTTTTCACTATTCAGAAGACGCCGGAGAAATCCCCCGACGAGAAGAGAGACTTCGGACTGAGCGGCGGCGGCGGCCATGTTTACCGCTGCTTCAAACGGCCGAGAGGAGGAGAAGGTGCCGCAGGGGAGCTTTGATTCCTCCTCTCAGAAACCTCGGCAGCGAGCCGCTTTGATTACCCCGCCCCCCCTCTCCCGCCGCCCCCCTCCCCCCAGCCCCTCCCGGTTCCTCGGAGACCAGCCGAGCTGGAGACGGGAGATTTCGGGTTCCCTGCCACCCCCGACGGGGAACGAGGATGGATGGGACGGTTTGTTCGTCCGCTTTGGGCGGGGCTGTAAACGCTTTTGCTTTGCCCGGGCCTGGGATTCAGAGGGAGCGCAGTTTCGGAGGCTGTCGCCAGCCAGCCAATCGGAGCTCAGAGTGAGTTCTGGGGCGGTGGCAGACTGTAATCAGGCGCAGGTTTTTGGCTCTGTGCCGACTAGGTTGTTCGAAGCCCCCCCCCCCCCCCCTCCCCCGTGGTTGAGTGGTGAGGTATTCTTGGCTGAAAGGTGAGCGCCCTGCCCCCCCCCCCCCCCAAACCTCCCCCCTCTCCTCTATCCCCCTCCCATCGCAGATAATGGAGCTGATCTGTGTCATGAGATAGAAACCAATGGAAGATATGCAGGCCTGTGAAAAAAGGAAGAAATATGAAATCTAGAACAGGTGTGGTACTTATGTTGGCTGCTACAAGTAGGTGTGCATTCATATGTGCGTGTGTGTGTGTGTGTGTGTGTGTGTGTGTGCGCGCTGGTCTTTGTGCGTGTGTGTGTATGTGTGCATGTGTGTGTGTGTAGGTATGTACGCATGTGTGTTTGTGTGTGTAAGTATGTGTATGTGTATTTGAGTGTGTGTAGGTATGTGTACTGTATGTGTAAGTGCATGTGTGTGTGTAGGTATGTGCATGTATATGTGTGTGTAGGTATGTATGTGTAAGTATGTGCATGTGTATTTGTGTGTGTATGCAGGTATGTGTGTGTGTGTGTGTGTGTAGGTATGTGTGTGTATGCAGGTATGTGTATGTGTGTGTAGGTATGTGTGTTTGTGTGTGTGTGCGTATGTGTGTGTTTGTGTGTGTGTGTGTGTAGGTATATGTGTGTGTGTGTGTGTGTGTGCGTAAGTATGTTTGTTTTCATGTGTGTGTGTGTAGGTATGTGTGTGTGTGCGTAAGTATGTGTGTTTGCATGTGTGTGTGTGTGTAGGTATGTGTATGCGTATGGGTGTGTGTGTGTGTGTGTGTGTGTGTGTGTGTGTAGGTATGTGTATGCGTATGGGTGTGTGTGTGTGTGTGTGTGTGTGTGTGTGTGTGTGTGTGTGTGTGCGTATGTGTGTGTGTGTGTAGGTATATGTGTGTGTGTGTGTGTGCGTGTGTAAGTATGTGTGTTTGCGTGTGTGGTGTGTAGGTATGTGTATGCGTATGGGTGTGTGTGTGTGTAGGTATGTGTATGCGTATGGGTGTGTTTGTGTGTAGCACAGAGTGATAATATGTGCAGCTGCTGTTGTGTCAGGCAGGGTTGTGGCTGTTCTGGCCCGTGATGGAGGCCCTGGCCCTGGTGACAGCAGGCTGGGGGGAGCCCTGATTGGAGGCGAAGGCTGGATATATTGCTTCTCCCGCTCTGACAGGCACACGGGACACGCGCCACGGTGCGCCTCCATCTCTGTCCGTCTCCGTCTGAGCAGGGGGGGGGGTGAAATGAGCAAAACAAAAAACGAAAAAACAAACAGAACCATCTTCTCAGATCTGTGAGTAAACCTGAGTAAATCGAGCTCAGCGCCTCCTGCTTCTGCGGGTTCTGTCTGGCGTTGCAGGTGCGTGGGTAAGAGCTCGTCCACCAGCTAGGCCACCGCTGCGCTCCAGGACCCGGTAATGGTCCTGGCTCGCTCTGAATTCGGGGGGGGGGGCGAATCATCTCTCCAGCAGGCCCCCGTCGTGCGGCTAGCTCGAGTGGAGCGGGCAAAAGACTGGCCGGCCAGCCTGTCTGTTCGCCCAGCCCGGTGCCAGGGGGCCGGGCTGGCACAGCCTGGCACAGCCTGGCGCGGGCAGGAAACCGGCCCTCCTGTCCACTCACGGTGACTCAGCTCCGCGGGCGGAACCTCAGCCCCATCGCCGTCGGCCTCCGCTTCCAGAACCTTCCGAGTGGAAGAATTTAACCGCGGTGGAGATTTTCCATCTGGAAAGACCCACAACCCCTCCCCTCCCCTTCCCTTCCCCCCCAGTCTTGCTGTTTCTGTGGTGACTGGGCGCATGCCTGTGTTGCGTGTCCAAGTTAGGGCAGGGGGGGGGGGGGGGAGCGGGCGGCGGTGCGAGCAGGGGTGAGCGAGCGAGCGAGCGGGTGGACCTCATCTGCCTTCTCCGCCGGGCCATTTTTAGCTAGCGCGGAACGTTAAGCTGGTGCATCATGTGACACCTGCTCGGCCCCATCAGCCAGAGAGTCACAGAGACGCTGGTCGAGACTGGGGGAGGGGGGGAGGAGGGTGTGGAGTAGAGGCCTTTGACCGCATAGTACCTCCCAGGCATGTTCACCACCCCCAGGGCATGCTGGGGGCTCATGTGGATGAGCTGACAGAGAGAACCATTTCCTCAAACTTTCATTTAAAAAAAATCTTTTTTTGTGTTTATGCTTATAGTTACACAACCGCTTACATAGAAAACCTTAGTCTGTTTTGTTTTTCTTTTATAAAATAGTTTATTATGGGTTTTGAAACAAAATAAATAAATACATTTTAAAAAATAATAATTTTTAAATAAATAAATAAAGTGGAGAACATTATGAGTCAACGGGGTAGCAGTAACACAGTCGGTTGATTTCACACCACAGTTTGGTGCCAGGGTTGCCATCGCCGTGAAAGTTCCCGTTGACCGTGGTTTCCCCGGGCGACGTCTTCTGATCACGAGCGGAGCCGTTTCAGCACCCACGCGACAGCTCAGCGTTACGGCAGCGCTTACAACCAACATAAAACCATACAAAAAAGTTACGCAAGTTGCAGAATGCGCAACGTTTCAAGGCGCAATTATATTCCTCTGTTCTCATTTTTTTTTTTCTAAAGCCTAGTAAATGACTCATTGCTATGGCACTTCAGATGATTTTTTTAAACAGAGCTTTATCGGAGTGAAGAACGGCGGTTGGGATCTTAATTCAATCGCAGGTTTACCGGTCATTCTTGCTTGAGATTACGCAAGACAGAGACGCGGAAGCACCTGCTGCTGAGCGTAGCAACTCCCGGCACAGAGGGCGGTCTGTCTCCCGGCTGCAGGGGGCGGGGTAAGCATTCAAATCCGCGGAGGGAAAAAAAAGGAAAACAAAGGTTTGCTGAAGGAGACAAATCAAACGTTCATCCGTGAATTAATCATGAGAATTGCGCAGCGATTGCCCTCCGTCGCTCTCCTTCTGATGAAACACGCGGTAACAATCGGAAGCCAGCGTTTCGTTTATTAAAATAACGGAATATTTAGTATTTTACATGTCATGCGTTGCATGTTCATGCGTCGCTTCACACGTGACCCCCCCCCCCCCGGCTCATCCTGCAAGTGTAACTTTATAACGTGAAAATCTTCATGTGAAATCAGGCTATATTTCATAACAAAAGTTAAAACTAAACGAATTCCAATGTATAAGCCTGGTCCATCAATGAAATGTCAGTTTTGGAGGGCTTCGCAGTACAATGCTTGTCCTACGATATATGCATGTTACAACATTTTCCCGTTGAGGTAGGTTGGCTAACATCATTGGATAGCCAATCAAACAGCGCGATGGAAACAGAATGACCAACCCATCTTCCTGGCCCATTCTTCCTTGCAGTTTATGCTGTTATTCTAAACAGGCTTTTAGTAACACACTGCAGTGTTTATCCATACACCAGCTGATGGTGCCACAATTAAAATGTGTTAATTTTTCTCTAAGGAAAATGTATTGCATGTTTTAGTAAACTGGATTCTACAGGCTGACGTGTCAGCTGGTAACTGGAGTTTCTCAGCGCTGCATTACTGTACAAAACATCCGTTGCCACGGTATTTCGGGTGTGCCCCTTCACAGAACGAGATGCGTCCAATCGGAATGATTCAGCGTCGGCGGGGATATAGACTGCTGGATTTTTAATAAAACAGAGCTCAGAATCTGTTTGCTTTCTGGAATCTGTGGCAATATGCCGCGCAGCATCCCCAGCAAGAACGCTTTTTTTTTTGATTGCGTTTTAATATAGGCTGTTGCCAGGGAGCGGTGGAGGCGGAGAAGCAGCGGGTATTGCTCCTCCGTGTGATCACTGCTCCCCATTTCTGCCGGAGGGTCTGTGAAGAGGGGGGGCGTCCCGCCGGAGAACCGGCTACTCCTTAAAACGCTAGCCCTCCCCGCGGCTTCTCTTCCTCCAGAGGCTCTTTTGTTTTCCGCGGGGTTACCGGTGCCAGTTTACAGTTTAACCCTCCGCCCCCCCCCCCCCCCCCCGCACACTTCATCTCTCCCAAGCCTCTTAAGGGAAGAGTTTTTTTTTTCGGTTTTCCTCCTTCGCTTTTACCCCGTCCTCCTCTCCCCTCCTTCTGCACCCGTCCCGCTTTCTTCTTGAGTAGCAAGGGAAGCCGGGTTCTGGCAGTCTGTCCGCTGAACTCTCCTCAGGTTCAGAAGTTTTTTTAACCCGCGGGAGGGACAAATAAATAATGAATAAATAAATGACACCGAAACTGCGATGCAGCACACGCCAATGTAAAAGGCCCCCGAAGTTTAGCGTCACCCCTCCCCTCCGCCCCCCACTCAGCTGTCGCTGTGGCTGCCCTGTGCTCTGGAATGTTCCGGGGCCACTGAGGAGAGAGAGAGAGAGAGAGACGGAGAGAGAGCACGAGTGAGTGAGAGAGTGAAAGAATGAGAGAGAGAGAGAAAGAGAGAGAGAGAGAGAGGAACACGGCAGCCACTTGGGGCTCTCTTCCATTTATGCCATGCCATCCATCACTCGGGCGAGTCCGGAGCCACACGCTGCTCTGCTCCACTCGTGTTTTATTAGCGCCCGTCGCTATGCGTCTGCGCCGCGCGGCGGCTAAAGGGAGCTCCTCAGCCGCGGCGCCCGCCACCGCCACCGCCGCCATCGCGTAAAAAAAAAAACGTGCGGCGATGTCTCTCAGAGATCGTTATCCTGCTGTAATCACAATCACCGGCGCCGTTTTTTATGGTGCTCATCGTCTCAGGGGCACATGATTAGGGAAGGGGTGTGAGGGGTAGAACAGCGGTCACCACCCTGTGACTGTAGGGCCATTTTGACTACGCTGGGTGACTGCTCGGGTTCTCTCTCAGGCCAGTTATTCTTTTCCCTCTTTTTAAAAAGAGGGCTAATTATACACTTAACTGCGCCCACCACTGTCTCATGGGAGTTTAAAATGAGCAGAGGCTTAGACCTGGCTGGCTGCTGTCCTGAGCAGGCCGCGGGTCACACTGAGAGGGTGAGGTCTGTTTGTGTGTGTGTGTGTGTGTGCGTATATGTGTGTGGAACGGGTAATGACTGACATAACTGGTCAGAAACCTGGGTGTGGGTTTGCGGGGGGGGGGGGGGGGAGCGCAGTTGTTGTCCCCCCCCCCCCCCCCCCAGGTCCTGCAGTTGTTTCTGACAGCAGGCAGACAGTGGCAGGGGAGACCAAGGCCACTGGAGGGTGGGGGGGGGGGGGTGCGTAGGTGGTGGACCGAAAAAGAACAAAAGCCAGTGTGAGTGAACCAGAGACCAGAAGCATGAGTTCAATGGGGGCAGGGGGGAATAGTTTTGGGGGAGGGGGGGGCGCAACACGGGCATCACAGTTGCGCGTAGTGGGCCCCGGGGAGCGATGGCTCGTCATCATCGTTGGCGGGAATGCGCAGCTGGGGAGTTCTCCCCCACCTGTTCCGGCTCCAGCTCTGCCCCCAAGTTGGGGGGGGGCTGCCGTACCGAAACACGCGTGGCCTAAAAATAAAAAAGGGCCCTCATCCGGGCGAAGTAATTTCGGGGGGGCGGGGGGCCCCGGCGAGAGACGGGGGCTAACACACTCACTCCTCTGTCACGCCTGACTCGCAGTGTCTGGTGTGTCCACTGCCAGTAACGGGTTCCCCCTGCCAGTAAACAGGGTCTACTTCCCCCTTCCGGCCTCCTCAGTCGGGGAGATAACCCAACCCCGCGCGTGTCCGCCCCTGGGTGGGGGGGGGTGGGGTTAATGATGGAATGCCGGTAACCCCCAGTAGCCGGGCCTGCATTCTCAACACTGCACGACCTCAAGTGCCGTATTGATTTTATAACATTATTACGACGTACAGAAACATTTCATTGATGGTACAAGTATTACTTATTTTGTCACATTATACGTAATTTACAGTTTCTCCGTGGAGTGATACAGGCTGTTTGAATAACTGTTACTGCATCAGATTCACAATCTGTAGAGCATGATCTCAACCAATCAGTATCCTAGATAAAAAAAAATAACAATAAAAAAAACCTGTTTAACAACAGCAAGTTAACAAGGTATGCGTATTAACTGTAGAACACGAGCAGCTGAGGAAGGTTTTAGCCCTGAAAAACGAAGTGGGAAGTGTGAATAGCTTCATTCCTCAGCTTCAGCTCCAAACGAAACATATGTTAAAGACGAGTTGGAGATGTTAGCTTCTGCGGGGAGGAGGAGAAATCACCATGGCGATTTAGGTGTAATTGCCGAGGCTCGCGGTCCGATTTCCGCTCTGCAGCCCGTGCAGATCGTTTGCGAGTTTTGTTTAGTCTGTTGTCGTGCAGACGTGTTTTTCGGGGGACGGTTTTGAGCGCGGGGGCGTGTAATTGGGCGTAATGAACGAAGGCGGCCCGCGTCACGCTGTCGCAGTGTTCCTGGGGACGGAGAGCGCCCCCCCCCCCCCGTGCCAAAGAGTCGGAGGGACCGTAGAGGCGACGCGGCGGCGCAGAATTCCGTCGCCCCCCGCCCGCCAAAACAGACTGCAAGCGTCTGGGTAAATTACACCCAGGGTAACCCGACTTGTAAGCAGACCCCCTTCCGTCAACTTAAAAATACTCTCTGGTGCCCTGTGTTTATTCTGTTAGGGGTATCTCAGTCAGTGTGGCTTCAGCTGTCCCTAGTGTACCGTCTCATCCCATCACAGAACTCCGTTAAAGTTTTGATGCGAACGACTGCAGTGCAGGTGAATGGGTACACGTGTGTCATTTAGCAGATTAATTTAGCTTAGGCAAAGTGATTTAGCAGTGCAGAAGTAAATTTCACACGGTGAGCAAATGCCAAAGGTGCAGTAGATACGTAAAGTTACAGTCCGTACCATCATGATGGGGCGAGCGTAAGACCTACGAAAGAAGGGCGCCTCGAAAATAATCGATGTTCTGCGTATCTTATATCACTTCAGGGCTTGCTCTTAAACTAATCTCAAAATTAAAACATTGCTCTTTTAAAATTCAGACAGCAAATATGGACTGGGGGGGTGGGTGGGGGGGGAGTGGGGGCAGACTTTTATTTGCTGGCCTGTCTGAAGTGTCGCCGTGGAAACCGCCTGACGCCGTCTCTACTGGCGTGTGAATCACGGTGACGGGGCAGGATTTCGGGAAACTGCGGTCTCTCTTCCCCCCCAAGCGGCGTTCCAGTACCTGCTGACCGTCTGTAAACCCCCCCCCCCCCCAAAGCGTGCGTCCCGGGGAACACGCCGTTCCCGCCACCGGCTGGGGCGCGTGACTGGGACCGTTATTTACGAACGTGGCGCGGGGCCCGGGGCCCGGGGCCCGGGGGGCCTCTGACCCTGCCAGGTAGCTAGGCTCCGCGGGCAAACAAACAGAGCCCACCGACTCCCAGAATGCATCTCGGGTTTCCTCCACGTCCTGCGCCCCGAGGGAGTTTCTCTCACGTTCACACAGCATTCCCCCCCCCCCCCCGCGCTCCCCGAAAAAGAAAAGAGTGCGAATGGCCTTTATTTTTTATTTTTTTATTTTTCCAGCTTCAAAAAGCCGATGCACACACAAGTTTGTTTATTCGTATATTTATTTATTTTTCTTAAGGGCACACTGAGCAAAATATAGACTATTCAAAACAACTGTGACTTCAGAGATTCTAGTGGGACGACTTTCCGTTTGAAGACTTTACTTTTAGTCTTTCCCCGCCTGAGTCTACAGAGCCTCATTTCAGAGCTTTCCGAAGCTTCTGGTGGAGAAGTTTCTTCTTCCCTTTTTTCCCCCTCTTTCTTTGGTGTTGTTTTTCTCTCCGCCGTGAGCCATTAGAGCTTGATGACAGGTCCAAAGTCCAGCAGCCGGGTTTTTAAAGATGTGCTCACCAGCCAGTTCAGTCCAACGGTTCTCTCTGTTTAAGAAACACCAACAAAATGGGGACCAACAAAATGGGGACCAACAAAATGGCGGCCGGATTTTCCTTTACGGAAATTTCTTTGGCTGGCGGTAATCATCGCACATGAGCACGTGCGATCAGCCTTAATGAGTCATTATGACACACTGCTGTATTGTAAAATGGTTCTTTTTGGATTGCGCCGATTTGTTGTCGTTTTTGAAAGAGCTGCTGCCGTTAACCTCAGTAAATTAACTGCATTTCCCTCCATTAAATGGAGGCGCAGTGACTGCGGATCAGAGGAGAGAGATATTCAGAAGATGCAAAAGCGGGAGATTAGCGTTGACGTGTCGGCTGGCCTTTAGATGATGGTGAGCGCTGCTGGCATTCTGGGGCTGATCTGGTAAACAAAAAAACAAACACAGCTCTTGCATGTGAATGGTAAATGGACTGCATTTATATAGCGCTTTTATCCAAGGCGCTTTACGTTTGATGCCTCTCATTCACCCATTCACACACACACTCACATCAACGGTGAAAGGCTACCATGCAAGGTACCAATCAGCTCGTTGGGAGCAATTAGGGGTTAGGTGTCTTGCTCAGGGTCACTTCGACACGCCCAGGGAGGGGGATCGAACCGCCGACCCTCCGACTGCCAGACAACCGCTCTTACCTCCTGAGCTATGTCGCCCCTATACCACCATGTGCTCTGCTGTAGGTGCACGCCATGATGCCATTTGGGATGTGTAAGTATTCGGAGGGTGTAGTTTGGTTTCCACGCGTGCCTGTTCCAGCGTAGAGGTCTTGATCGTGCCGTATAACTCGAAGTATATCACCGGTAAGGCGAAGCTGCGGCGGCGCGGCGGCTCAATTCCCACAATGCCCCTGTGCGGCGGTACGGGCGAGCGCTTTGGAGACCATTAGGAGGAGATTACTGGTGTTTGCGATAGCGTGGCTGAGCGAGATCTTATCTGTAATTACTTTTGTGTTCTGCCTGTCCTGCTCGTGTATGGGAGAGAGGGCCTTGTGTGGGGGATATGCTGCACACCTACACACGGACACACACACAAACACACGCACACACACACGGACAGACACGCACAAGCGCACACACACACGGACACACACACAAACACACGCGCACACACACGGACACACACACAAACACACGCGCACACACACACGGACACACACACAAACACACGCGCACACACACACGGACAGACACGCACAAGCGCGCACACACACACACGCACACACAGACACACATACCCACACACACACACACACGCAGACACTCACACACACAGACACACATACCCACACACACACACGCACACACTCACACACACAGACACATATACCCACACACACAAACACACACGCACACACACACGGACAGACACGCACAAGCGTGCATGCACACACTCACACACGCACACACACACGGACAGACACATATACCCACACACACACACGGACAGAAAAGCACATGCACAAGCATACACACACACACACACACACACACACACACCCACGCATACCCATGCATAAGCACACATACATGGACAGACAAGCACATGAAGAAGCACAGACGCACACTCACACACACATACGCAAGCATACATTCACTTACACAGATTACAGTGTTGCACCCTCACCTATGTGCAGAACCTGTGTGTGTAGAAAGGGTGTTGGGTGCACAGCGCAGTTGCCAGTCAGGTGTGAGTATGAAGACACACAGCGATGGCAGATTTTTTCACTGCAAGCTCCAGTAGAGCCACAAAGCAGGACAGTGTGCGTCTGATCGGCAAGCGTGAAGGCCATGCTCCACTCTCCCAAAACTGACAAACTACACACACACACACATACACACACACGCATGCACGCACACACCCACCCCCCCACACACACACACACACACACACACACAAATAACCTCACGACTCGAAAACCTCACAAATAAAATTCACAACAACCTGTGTCTCAGACGCAGCTTCCTCCGTTGCCTTGGCGATGGTTTTTATACGATGTTACGATGCCAAGAAAAGTGCATTTACAAAAAAGAGAAAGAAAAAAAACAAAAAAAAAAAACAGCGGTAACAGGGATGGTATAACCAGGCCCTGTGAGGCATCAGCGACAGATGTTTCACTAATATTGTCTTTTTAAAAAAAAAAGCTGATTCTCACGAGAGAGGAACACAGTGAATGAGCTCAGCCCCAGGTCTGTCTGTTTTTCTGCACTCCAGCAATTAAACATCTCCCTCGTCATCGCCGCCACTCCACAGACCAGCTTCAGCGAATAAGCTGTACTTCCATCTCTCTATCTCTGTCTCTCTCTGTTTCACACTCTCTCTCTCTCTCTATCTCTGTCTCTCTCTCTCTCTATATCTCTCTCTCTTCTCTCTCTTTCTTTGTATCTCTCTATCTCTGTCTCTCTCTGTTTCACACACTCTCTCTGTCTCTCTCTCTATATATCTCTCTCTCTTCTCTCTCTCTTTGTATCTCTCCATCTCTGTCTCTCTCTGTTTCACACACACACACACACTCTCTCTCTCTCTCTATATATATCTCTCTCTCTTTGTATCTCTCTATCTCTGTCTCTCTCTGTTTCACACACTCTCTCATTCTCTCTCTCTCTCTCTCACTTCCAACTGCCTGTGAAGACAATAATAAGACCGCAGGCTCAGTCTGGTGTTATCTCGGACTGGTTTCCTTATCTGTATAATGTAGCACCACCTCTCATTTACCAAACAGCAGCCACCACCTAACTGAACTCTGAACGAGTGAAGCTTGTGTGTCCTTTTTTCCTCTTGCTCGCCCATTGATGGTAGACTAATTGTTTCACAGTTATTTTATGAACCATATAATGTACAGTATCTCCATAGGTGTACAGTGCCCTCCAAAATTAATGGCACCAAAATGAGAGGGAAAAAAAAGGCTCTATTAAAATTAATTTTTGGTCTCATCTGGCTATAAAATCCGGGCCCAGGTGAACTCTGGGGAATGTAGGAAACTTCTGCGTTTCATAAGCACTCTGGTTATTTTATGTTGCTGGCGTAACTTTGAGCGCACTTCAGTCCGATTACAGAAAGGAGAGCACGGAAGTGTTTCCTGTCTGATTACTCTAACGTGGTTCCCAGTCGGTCAACATCGGCCCTTCTGCAGTACGGGCCGTACTGTAACGGCTAACCGCAGGAACATGATCAGGAGCGGTGTTGTTTTTGGCGGGAATAATTTTTCGGCGGGAATACCCAGTCGCGTTTTACGCTCCTCGGGTACGTACGTCCGCTAGCCGCGCGATAAAAAAACCCGCGAAGCCGTGAAAAAGCGTTCCGCGCGGAGCTTTTTTTTCGATTATTGCCCCTCGTAACTCTGGCCCTGTCTATCAGATCAATGGGCAGGGTATTGAGTGGTGATGTAGTGAGCTAATTAGGGCCCTTAATTGTTTTCATTACTCAGAGCCCCGTGATGTATGAATGTGGAATTAGCCGCAGCTGCGACTCGATGGTGGTGTACTTTGCGTCCCCGACCCCCCCCCCCCTGCCCCGGGGAGCAGAGTATATTGCTCTCTTGTGTGTTTCCATAGCAGCGGAGGCCAACGTTCTAGAATCACGACGGCTCTTTGCGTTAGCATGCGAGCGAGATCTCGACCCGGCGATATCCAACATGGCCGCCCCGGTCCCTCCTGGCACGTCCTGTCCGGTTGCTTTTTGCCGTTTTCTTTTTTTACGAGCGGATGACGCCAGGACGGACCATTTATACGCGGTTACTCAGCGCTAACGTTGGGGTTTTAGATTTAGATGAAAGATAAAGCTGCCCTTGCAGGAAGCCACGCGCCTGTGCCCGCTCGGTGCCCGCGCGGTGCCCATCTGCGGAAGGGCGCGGCGTAACGAGCGAGCGAGGGCGAGCGGAGGCCGTTAAATCGCTGAAGCAGGCCCGGGCAGCGCCAGCGCCGACGTGCAAATTAATTGCCACTTTATGGGGAGAGGAGAAGAGGAGAAGAGGGGAGAGGGGAGGGGAGGGGAAGGGGGGGGGGGGGTCTTTCGGGGGTGCTGAAAGTGACCGCTATTACTCTCCATTAGACCTCTGTTAGCCCCCCCCCCCCCCCCCCCCACTCCCCCCGGGACGCTGAGTTACGGCCGGGGGTGGGGGGGGGCGGGGGAGGGGGGACAGCGACGCCCGTGAGGGGACCCCACCAGCAGCCGGCAGCATCATTTCACGGCTGGGCGCCCAGAGCGAGACTAATGGGGGTCACATTGAACCCCCCCACCCCCCCACCCCCACCCCGTTTAAACCGCCTGTTCCCTGCCCCACTTATGACAATGAGGCCTGTGCCGGCAGCTCCCCCTGGCCCTTTTACAGGAGATCCTAGGTGCTGCGGGTTTGCTGCCAATGGCTGTTGGTACGGCACGCCCCTCTAACCCCACACCTCCTCCCCCCCCCCCCCACCCCCCCCACCCCCCCCCCCCAGCCCACCCCAAACCCCCCAGGAGGAAACCATCTGAAGAAATAGGAAAAAGAGAACGTCGCTCTTTTTTGAGAAAGCCTCAGAACTGTGGCATTCCTCTCGCTCTTCCTTTGTCAGGTAGCTGCACAGATGAAAGGGTCCCTGGCTGGCCTCCCGTAGGACCTGTCAGGGGAGCTCAGTGTGGCGGTTGAAGGAGATTCTGGTCAATCAGCAAAGGGGGGGTGGGGCGCGGTAGTGACTCACGAGCGTAAGGGTAACCTCCCAGAATGCACTGCGCGAGGCACAGCCTTTTGGCAGTCACTCGCTCTCTTCAGCAGGTGCGTCAGCCCCCCCCCCTTCCCGCGATCTCCAGCCCCTCTGTTCATCCAAGGACGAGGCGAAACAGACCGAAATCCATGTTCTAATCGAGCGTTCGGAGAGGAGGCCAGCCTCCACATCAAAAAGGGGGGCAGCTAGAAATAGCTCCGGCCTTGCCTTGAATCATTCCATTTAATTTCTATTCTTTAAAAAAAGAAAAGAAAGAAAGCGCAAGATCCGAGGGGCAGGGTTCGAAGGACAGATGAAGCGTTCAGAGGTTCAGCTCTGAGGCTTAAAGCTTGAGGAGAGGTGGAAAAAAAGATGAGAAGCGAGAGAAAAGGCCATCGGGAATGTTTATGTGTCTGCGGTTCTGAGCTGCCCGGCTTTGAGAAAATTCAGCGGAGGCACTTCAAGAGAAGGACGCCCCGATTCCCGGCATACATTCAAGGTTCAGGATCCCGGTCTCAGTTTATTGTGTGCATTGTCTCTGCTCGTAAGCTTGCCACCACGTCACCAAGGCCGTATCTGTGTATGTGTGTGTATTTTTTTTTTTTTTTTTACCCTTTGAAGAGGTTTTTTTTGTATGTCAGTGTTCTAGAATTTCATCGCTTTCAGTCACCAGCAGTGATTGTTACGTCAGCATTAGAATGTTCCGTTAAGAGAATTCCGATCGCGCGTTTGTTATCCTTTGCCTTGAAGGGTTAAAAGAATGTTACTCCCCATTTATGTCTCCGCATAAAACTTGGGACGTCTGACAGGGCTGCTCCGGACCCCGTCCCAGGCCGAACAGGCCCATAGGAGCGTAGGAGCATTTTAAGGACACTCATTAAGGATTTAAATTTATTTCTTGTTTTTAGTGTCTTGGATGGAAAAAAACACGTTGCAGTGAAAATGTTTTCAAAAAAAACTATTTATTAAATTTTTATTGAATGTGCCTTGTAGGGTATGTTTCAGCATAGCGGAATACATTAGATTAGGACCAGAGACTCATGTCCCCTACAGGGGACAATAATGAATCGCGTGCTTTGTCTCACTGTCCTGACCTCTGAACTGTGACCAGATCTGATCTGCCTTTTCCGCTGTCCACCAATTGTGCAATTATGTAGGCCTACGCGGCGATGCGCTCATAAACATCTTTGACCTGAAAAGACACTGAGCGTGTGCGTGGATGGGGGGGCGGGGTGGGGGGGGGGGAAGGGGGGGGTTAGGGAGGCGCACATCGGCCGAACGGCCTCTGCTCTCCGAAGCCTCTGCTTCGTTTCGCGGGGTAAAACCTGTTTTTCCTCGCGTCCAATAACAAGGTTAGTTAACTCGGCTCGTTGGCACGGCGACAGGAGCGAGGCTTCATGGGTAATAAACCGAGAGGTTAGTTGGGGGACGTTGTGCCGCAGCCGCCGGCCCCCCCCTCTTCTCTCTCTCTCTCTCTTCCGCCAGCCGGCTCTCGGGCTGCGACGCGCGTCCGATGGCAGCGCCGCCGCGCGAGAAATCACCGGTCGTTTTTTTAAACAGGCTCGCTTTGAAGCGAAGCTCCTCGCCGGGGGGTCGAGGAAAGGTCGCGGAGAGTTTCGTTCGAAGTTCTCGAAAGGTCGGAAAAAGGTACGAACGCTTCCCCTGAACGCCGACGCCTCACACGCGAGAGCTGAATTAGGAAAGCGACTGACCTCCCGATCGCAAAAAGCCAATCGCGTTCTAATTGCTCTTGGCAGGTCGGTTATCAACATCTCCTTTTAATCACATCAGTTCATCTGTTCGTATCGCTTCCGGTTCAGCGTAATCGTGCTGCTCTTAAAGCGATCGAACTTGAGGACATGCCGTACTGCAGGCAGGTCCAGCCTTTCGCTGGTCTGTTTTCCTTTCTCGTGATCGGGCCATTCCCATAGCAGCCCGGCTGTAAGCGATATCTGAGAGAGTGCGCTACATTACAACAACCGGTTCAGTCCTTATCTCTATTTTTTTTTTGTAATTGCGCAACGCTCTTCTGGTTGCCGTTACGACCAGAAAAAAAAAACCATTTGCCTGACACCCTTTTCCAGACGCACTAAATTCACACATCACAGGAACGAGAACGGCGAGGAAGCAGTGATTAAACATCTCCATGGAAAACGTCAAATTCGATGGTGCGAATGGCCTGCAAACAGTTTCTGTTGAAGGAGACGTTGATAGTTGCAACACAGATGACACACCGATTGCCTGTTTCACTTTCACAGTTAACTGAACATCACACCACTTTGGGGGAGAACAAAAAAAAATGTGGAGCTTTTATAAGATTAATATAAAACTTACCAAAACTATTTGGGAAAGTGCAGAGCAGAGGGTATGTTTTAAACATGTTCCATGGCAACTTAATTGTAAATTACAATTTGAGCGTACGATATAATAATGACTGACCAGAACAATTCAAAACAAAATCAGAAACATTTCTTTTCGCTGATATTCCTTAGCGATGAGATTTAAAAATGAGAAAGCGCACTGAAAATAGCCACATTTTAATCTAATTTGAGTCTTGATTCGAGGAGCAGCTGGAAACACGCGTGGCGTGTTTTCATTTTAACGAATCACCTTTTTTGAAATGCCAGTGTAAAAAAAAAAAAAAAGGTGGCGGTTGTGACGGTAACGCAGGTGGTCACGGAACCCTGAAAAAAAAAGCCCTGGTTAATCGATGCAAGATAACCGATCGCAAAAAACGCTCGTCAGGGGGACCTGATTTGGCAGCCCGCGGAGTCGCTATATATAGTCCCGGGGCCTGTTTCTGTTGAAGGGGGATCCAGGGCCCCCGTTTTTGGCAATCTGGAGCCGCTCTCTGTAATTTCGGCGTGTCGCCGCGGCGTGCCTCATTAAGATTGATGAGAGCTCCGCATCGCGCCCGGGCAGCTTGCCCCTCACGCCGACCGGCGAGAGCGAAGCCATGCATCTCCACACATAATTACCTGCTTAAACGGCTAATGAGTGAGCTAATTTATTCATTTATTCATTAATTCATTTATATGGGAGCAGATTGAAATATTTTTGGAGTGGCCTTTTGGGCACGCGGGTGGGCGTCGAAGGGGCCTGAAGTGAATTTCACCTTTAGTTGGAAGGCACTCAAACACGCGTTCCCCGTCGTTACCGCGCGCAATATGCTTCGCTAATCTATTCGTAACAAAGGCTGGAAACCGGGCTGCATTTAAATGTGGGATCTTGAGGGTCCGAGCAACCCTCATGCGGAAGCGTGTGTGAGTGTGTGTGCATGTGTGTGTGCGTGTGTGTGTTTATGCACATGCATACGTGTGTATATCCATGTGTGTTTAGACTCATTGTGCATGTTTTTAATGAGATTGAAGGGCATCTTGAATCTCCAAGCATTTCAGTATCTGTCAATCTGCACTTAAAAACTCATAACACTCAGTCTGTGGTTACAGCAGAACCTGCTGTGGTCATACTGACCTGCAGACTGCCGCAGTCATACAGAGCTGAAGCCCAAATCACATGTGCGATTGAGGGTGGCGGGACAGTCTAGCCCCTCAGATTCCCTGGGAAAGGGCGTTCCCAAACCCCTTGGCTGAAAAGGGACAAGCCAGCTTCGGGGCAGACGGGATTCCGGAGATGAGCCGAAAGCAGTGAGTGGTCTTCGGCCTCACCTGGCCGCGCCCCCCGTGTGCGGGACGGGGGGGGGGCGAGGGGGGATCGTGATGGGGGGGGGATCACGATAGAGATTTCCTAGCAGGCTCTTTCCGTAGATCCGCTGTATTAATGAGCTTCGGGGGGGAGCGTCTGAGAGACATGAACCTACGCCGGGAAGATTCGAGGAGACTCTTACAAAAACGTTCGACAACGCGGCGTCAATTATTCATGGGAGGGAAGGCTTTGGAAAATGGGCGGCTCGGGGCGAAGAATACTGATTCGCTGCGGGACAGGCGAGCCACGCGCCCGTCGGCAGGCGGAGCCGAAACGAGGGGGGGAACGCAGGCGTCAGGCCGCGACGCTAAACTGTTGGGATCCCGGTCCCCCCCCCCCCCCCCCCACAATCAATCAAAGAGAATCCGTCAAGGCCTTGCACTTCAAAGGGTTGTCATAGGAGCATCTACAGTATGAGCAGAGAGATTTGTCTTGTGCGTACCTGTGTCATTTTCTCTCTCTCCCTCTCTCTCTCTCTCCCTCCCCCTCTCTCTCTCCCTCTCTCTGATCATAGAGATTAGAGTTCACTTCAGTGTGTCTTGCTCGCGCCCTGTGGTTATTTGGAAAAGAGCATCCTTTCAGCGCTCCACAGCCCCACTCACCCTACAGATTACAGGGCAGATGTAAGCGTGGGTGGGGAGGGGGGCTGGCATATACGTTAATCCCGGCAGAACAACACTGAAGGTAGCCGCCCCCCCCCCCCCATCCCCATGCATCAGTACCGGCACAGCGCGGGGCTTGGGTGTCCTGGGGGGCGGGGCTACCTTCAGTGTTGCTCTGAGGTAGGGGGTGAATCGTGTGGAGGGTAATTCCTCATTCCCATTCCTCCCTCCTGCCCCACTTTATTTAATCAGTGCTTGTCTCGAGGGTTGTGCCAAGTACTCTGAACACATTTTTAAAGCAAAGTGAAGTGATACATTCAAATGAATACATTGTCAAATACATGACCCACTGGCCCCTCCCATCCGGCTGTTGAGAGTTCTCACTGGTCGTTTGAAGTTGATTGATTTGCCTTCTGCCCCCCGTGTGGCCCCGCCCCGGGTCTGTGGAAACAGGCGTGGAGAAGGTCGCACAGGCGGAATTTGAACCGCCACAGTCACAGCTGGTGACGAGCGTGTGGTCAGTGCTGTGCGGACTGTGCCACCACAGACGCTGTAGCGGTCTCACACCTTAACGTGTTAAAGCGTGCGGGAGGCGACGCGCGCTCGAGAAAGTCGACGGCAGCGTCCGTAGCGCCCGCCCCGGCGTGGAACGGTGAAGATCACGGCAGCGGGTTTGGGCTCCGGGAGCCGCGGTCTCCCTCGCCTTCCCTTCCTGTTTTTTGCTGATCGCAGATTTCGGCTAATTCAGCGACGACGCGCTTCTGAGATCCCCGCTAATTACGCCCAGAGGGCGTTTCGGCTTTCCGCGGGCTAGTCGCGAAGCGCCAGCAACCCCCTCGACCCGGGCAGGCGGGCGGGCGGGCGGGCGGGGGAGGGGGGGGGGCCCACAGGAGGGTGGTCTGAAGGGTGGAAGAGGTGCCTGTCAATTCCCCCCTCCCCCCCCAAAACCCTTCACTCCCAAGTCTCTCTGTCACTTCCTGGTTTCACTGCGTCTCCAGTGGTTACCGGTACACTTTTTAGGCCGTGGACGAATCAGGTGCCAGGGGCCCGGACAGTGGGTAATACGCTTCATGCTGTCCAGGTCCGTTTGAAGCTACGCGACACAAAGGTGTCTCGCTTAACACCGACTCCTTAGACCTGTGCCAAGCACAGTGTGAGACAAATGGTAAATGGTAAATGGACTGCATTTATATAGCGCTTTTATCCAAAGCGCTTTACAATTGATGCCTCTCATTCACCAGAGCAGGTTAGGGATTAGGTGTCTTGCTCAAGGACACTTTGACACTCCCAGGGCGGGGTTTGAACCGGCAACCCTCCGACTGCCAGACAATCGGTCTTACCTCCTGAGCTATGTCGCCCCCTGTGCACCTGTGCACCTGTGCACACCCGGGTCAAGTGTCTTTCTGAGATACTTTAACTCTTTGGATGCTGGTGAAATTAGGAAAAAAACTCCCACCATTCCATAAACCAAAGTGTGCAATTAAATGAAACAAAAAAATATTACTGAAATGGATAAATGGATTCGTCTAAAATTTTCAATTTTATACAAGAAATTTGCTGGTGTCTTAAGTGTATTAAGTGTTAAGCGTTTCAAATAATTGTATGACCAAGGTCGTTTTCTAATGCACTTCCTTTCATAAACAGTACAAAAAGCAAATGCATTACCTGCATAGTCCTACTCTGCTTTATAAGATTTGGCTGATACAAAAAAATCTACAAAGTTATAACCGCGCCAGGTAATTAATTTCTCAATTTCCAGGCTGCAGGGGATGTGTCCACCATTAGAAGTGCATCGGACATTTTTTGAATCGTAATAAAAGCTCTCTGGACTGCAGGATCACTGGCTACCCTCATCTGTGTACTGGACGGATGAAAAAGAGGATAGAAACACCCCTTCGGCAGTCAGCGGTATTTGGGAGACCCCTCCTGGGATACCCTCCGAAGCCATTCATAATATATGACCTACAACTGTTTAACTGTCCATATTTATAGTCATGAGATTTATTTATTTATTTATTTTTTTAAAGATGATGTCAGGTTGTGTTGAATGCAGTTGAGAAGTCAAAAAAATATCCCTCACAGAAATATGAGTTTCAAAGTGAACATAAATACTGTATACAAATGCCTTCACATAACAAGTGTTTCCTGGTTCATATGCCTCATATGTCTTGACCAAAAGCTTTATTAGCTGTGGCGTTCCATCGCTGGTTTCTGGCTCCGTCAACACATCTGACATAACATTTGTTAAGTCGATGTCCTGCTTCTAATCTGTTCCCTCATCAGACCAAGTCATTGCGGACCTGCTGACGTTCGATAGAGAGGCGATGCCTGTCGAATCCGGTGAAGACGTGATTTAGTCCATCGGTTCGGTCGTTCCTTGCTTTGGTCTCAGGAGCTGCTGTTGTGTCCCATGATTAATTGTTCTCTTCTGCTCTCTACCTCCTTAATGCTGTTGCATCCTGTAATTGATGCCTTCACTTTCAATCGCACTTGCATTTCATTCCTTCCGTTTTGCCTCTCAGCTCTTTCCAAAGCCTCTTTCAATTGACCTCTATCACTGTTAGAAAAAGCGTTTTTTTTTTTTTTTTTTTTTTTCACTGATGTGACTCTCCCGCTAGACTTTTTTTCTGGGACATTGTTGGGTCGCTGCTCGGACTTTATCAATCAAAAGCTCTCCATTTTAGTGCATTATTTGGG
Source organism: Anguilla rostrata (assembly GCF_018555375.3). Classification (NCBI taxonomy): domain Eukaryota; kingdom Metazoa; phylum Chordata; class Actinopteri; order Anguilliformes; family Anguillidae; genus Anguilla; species Anguilla rostrata. Next base: position 69,144,176 of record NC_057935.1, on the reverse strand, counting down.
AGTGCTGTTGTTCCTCCACACGTCACAAACTAAGGTTACACTGCTATTGATACCAGGTAGGCCTGGTTATTATCGAACAATAACAATTAGTATTGAATGTACTAACAGTCTTATAATAGTGTAATAATACGAATGTGTATAATAATGGTGGAATGTAATAGTAGTGTAATAGCTGTGTGAAATGCTTCTGGAGAAAAAATATAAACGCAGTTATTTATCGGATGTTGATAGCCAATCAGCATCAAGGTAGTACAGCTTCCAGGTGATCATGGAGCTGCGAGGCCTTGCTGCTGATTGGCTGTCCTATGGTCACCCAACAGATAACAGCGGTGACGTTGTTCCGGAAGCATTTCAGGCTGTCTATGAAGCTCGGTTGTTTACGACCACATCGGGTTTAATTAATGAGAAAAAGATGAAAAGAAAAAGGCAGTACACCACACGGTGGTGGCGATCGATACTGCACTCGATAATTATCCTTGCGGTATATCACCCAGCTGTAATTCCAGATCTTAAATTCATAAAGCATCTCAATGTGTGAGTGCCGATCTAGGACCAATTTAGCCTTTTAGCTTATGGCGGTACAGTTTAGGGTATGAACAGGGGAAACGTTATCCTTAATCCAAACTCCACCTTCAAGCTATATGCATATGGGCCCTGGTGCTCTATAAACACTGCTTCCTTCCAACATGTGCTAGCATAAACAGCGAGTGAATGGTAGCCATAGTGACAGGTGCCTGGAAGTGTTTGAAACTCCGCAAATGTCGACTTCATTGCACTCCTCCTGTTCTCTCCTTTGTTAAACAGCGCTAGGTACATTTAGAAACGGAAAGCCTTTTATGGTCAGTCACTGGTCATACAAAGAGTGCCATAGTCTTTATGTGATTACAATAGTATGATCATTGCCTAATTCGACAATAATCTGAAAGCTTTGAATCGCGGTTGAAAATAAATAAAATAAAAAATATAGTGATGAATCGGACAGAGGACGCAGATAAAACTGCAGTTGTTGCCACACACAGCCCCTCTCCAGCCCTCCCAAGTATGCAGTGGGAGTTACTATCAGCACATTATCATCTCACCATCAGCGTACAGGTATGGGAACCATTGCACAAAGGGTACCTGTCATCGGAGTCCTCCCACAGGTTCTTCTTCACGGGTTATTCCGTCTCAGTGCTCTGGCGTGGAGGAGATGCTAAGCAGGATAGCTGGGGCACTGGCAGAGCATTCTGGGATTGGTGGAAGAAGAGGAAGAAGAAGGAAAGAAAAGAAAACGCTGTTACACGGAGATCTAATCTTGCGGAAGAAGCCTCCGGGGAGCCCTCAGGAGCTGTGGGAATGGTGTAAGAGCATAACCATCAGACATTCTCATCTCCGCCCCCTGTTCACCTGTCAACCTGTTCCCCGTCACCACGGGACCAGCCCTCGAGGAGAACGTGGACTTTCGGTGTCGCCTTTCACCGCTTTGAAAATTATCGACTGCGACCTTCGACCTTTTTTTGTTTTGGGCTGGCGCGGTGGAGTGAACTCCATCGCGGTCACCATCGCAGGAGGAGTTTTTGTGACACGGGCCGGTTCTTTCCAGAATGCTCTCCCGCCCTCTGGGGTTCTATTTTATGTCATCAAGTCATGTTTGTCACCTGAGGTCAAAGGTCGTTTCGTCATAAATCGAACATTGTTCGCGTGACCTCATCTGAGGGCCCCGATGCTTGTTTTTTTTTTTTTTTTTTTTTGACACAGTTTTGGCAAGCTGAAGAAACTTCTATTTTCGCGATGGTTTTTTGGCGAATGCACGCCGGACCCATTTGCATGCGTAGTTCCCTGGCGCGCAGTCATGCTGTAGCACTTCTGAACGCCGGCCCAGATGCACTTATTCCTACGCAGCCGTTCGTTTGGGAGGCTGAGCTAATTAGCAGTGCTGTGTATGCCGCTTTGCCAGCTGCGTGCGTGTGTGTGTGTGCGTGTTGTGTGTGTGTGTTGGGTGTGTGTGTGTCTGTGTGTGTGTGTGTGTGTGTTGGGTGTGTGTGTGTGTGTGTGTGTGTGTGTTGGTGCGTGTGTGTGTGTGTGTGTGTGGTGGTGGTGTGTGTGTTTGTGTGTGTGCGTGTCTGTGTGTGTGAGAGAGAGAGAGAGAGAGAGAGAGAGTCTGTGTTTGTGTACATTTTTCTTATTGTACTGTGCCAAATAATTAATGACCCTTGGCGCAGGCAGGAGAGTGTCACGTGCGCTATTGCCAAGCGTCGCTTTCTCAGAGATCGTAAACTGAATTTGAGCTTTTGTCATCTGTTTAGCTTGTGGCAAGCGTTTGTCACCTTACTTACTATAATATACATATTGCATGAATGGGCATGCCTGTGTGTGTATGCGCGCGCGTGTGTTTGTCAACGGGTTACTTTTAAAACATTTCAATGGGTTGCGTTTAAAGTTGAAAATAAAGAATCCCTTTGATAATGTCTTGATGGCATATGGCAAATAAACCTCATTGTAGTTATTTAGTTTAGTTTCTCTCTTGCTCTTTCTCTCTATCTCTCTCTCTCTCTCTCTCCCTCTCTCGCTCTCACTCTAAAGCTATTTTTCTACTCTATTATTCCGTCTACATATTTGCTTATTATCGATCTCCTGAGACCTCTTGACATTCCTTTTGCTTTCCCGTTCAAGAGCAGCTGAAGTGGACGTGTGTGGAGCTATTGACATAACGTCAGGATATTTCACTGACAGGCTGTGCTGTCGTCCTCCCCCCCCCCCCCCCCCGCTCCTGTGATGTACTGTATGTAACTTATGCGAAGCGTGCCTCAGCGAAACAGAGCGATCACCGAACCTGGTCGAGCGAGCTGTCAGAGCTGTCCAATGAAAAGGGAGTTGTTCTGAGAGGTTAGCCAATGGTGACACTGACAGTGTTGGGGAAACGGTAATTGATGCGACAGCAGCGTTCTGCAGTGATCGTCCTGTCAGAGCGTCTCTGACAGCCGGGCGACGCCCTCTTATCGAGCGTCGCCGTTTTACCTCAGATGATGTAAGGACCTGCTATTTCCTCGTTCGTGAGGACAAACAGGATTTTCTGTTTTTTTATTTATTTTTTTTGGCAAGTTGAGTAATCGTGCTCGCTGCGAACGTGTCGCACTCACTGGGCTGTTTTTGCTTGTGTTGAACGGGGAGAGAGAGGTTTTTTTTTTCGTACGGACGGCAATGGTTTGCGCATCGCACGCGGTGCTGTAACCTTCCCCGGCTAGACTGCATTCATCTCGTCTCTCCGAAGGGTCGCGTCTCTGAAAAGCAGATCACATGTTTCATAAGAAGAGAGAGAGGAGAGGAGAGGAGAGGAGCGGAGCGGAGAGGAGAGGAGAGGAGAGGAGCGGAGCGGAGAGGAGAGGAGAGGAGAGGAGCGGAGCGGAGAGGGGGTGGTGCTAATTGGTCAGATTCAGCCCGCTGAAGTGCTGAAAGCAAAGAGCCTGTGTACAAGTGTCTGGAATGGAGAGATGGACAAAAAAAAACAACAACAACAGCGGCGGCACCGCTGCACAAAGGGACCCGGGCTTTCAGAAGTGCCTTCAAGGAGGACCGTTATTCGTAGAAAAAAAAAAAGAGATCCTGACCGCGGAAGACGGGTGACCTTTGACCTTTGACCTTTGAGAGCCCTTGCCCGCTGCAGCTGGAACGTGTGCCGGGACGGTGCGCAAATGTGACGCCGGCGTGATGTCACGGATGACCTCGGGCCCCCCCCCCCCCCCACCACAGGAAGAACCCCCACAGAAAGGACCAGCGGGGGGGGGGGGGGGGTGGGGGAGCCAAGGGCTGAAAATATCCCACAAACGGGGGGGGATCGATAGGGCCTGGACCGCGGGAGCATCGATCCGTGGACCCGCGGCGGGTAATTACGGCTGTCCTCGCGCGGGTCTTCCCGCCGGAGCGCCGGGGCCGTGACCTTCAAACTGCCGTTAAAAAGCGGGAACGTATCCTCGCCCCTCCGTGACCGGCGTACCGTTTATTTTCTCACCTTTTCACAAGCAAAAAAAAAAGAAAAAGAAAAAAGAGACACGGACCCTGGTGGTCAAGCCCATTGCCCGGTATGAGTGAGCCAGTTCAGACACAGCTTTTTTGCTTGATACTACTGTACAAGCAGTGCTGCAAATGGGGGGGGGGGGGGCAACTGGGACACTTTGTCCTGGGCCCAGGCCCAACGGGGAGTCCAGTATACAGGGTGTAACTATTTTTAATTTGTATATTTGAGGGGGTGGGGCCAGGGGGTATGTTTTGGTATATTTTGTCCGGGGCCTGACAATTAATAGCTGTGGCCCTGACTTCAGATGCATTGCAATGGCTGTTCAGAAGGACATTTAGTCTGTAAGCTATCAGCGGGTAGTTTCACCTGTTCAGCTCGCTCACCCTTGCGCTCGTGAGATGTAAAATGGGTCTGCAGGTAGTTTGCCGGGGAGCGAACGCGGTGCTGTGGGGTTCCGCAGGAACACAAAATCCCCGGTTAAGGCTCCGCCGAAATGATTCGCTCAGCCCCCCCTGGGCTTCGCCGCGTGCGCGTTCACGTCCCGCTGCAGAGCGGGGGGCGATGAGGGGAGCGGCTTTCGGGTGCGGGGGCGGCACGCGGCGGCGACGTCGGTTACATCACTACATCTGATACTGCAGTGTCCTCGGGGGCGCGTTTTGTATCGTCGTAGAAACGGAAGCCCGTTCACGGGGTCCGTACACTGGTGACCTTTCCGTCGCTGTCACACTACCGTGCTGATCGGCGTTCTGGGACCGCTCGTTAAGAGCGGCAGTCGAGGGACACGGGGGCAGCAGACAGCAATGGCAAAGACTACATTTCCCATGATTACCCGAGAAGGGTCGGATCGGATTCATTCACGCTCGGCCAGATTTATAGTAAAACTTGTGATGCAGTCTGTGCACGCAAATATTCCCTTGGGATCGGAGGGTTCCTCGAAGACTGTGATCTCCTGGGAATGTCGTGTGTGGGAAAGATCTGGGATTGCTGACCGCCCCACACATGACCTGCTTCACGTGCAGTCGCCTCACCCTGTAATGAAGTTCCCTGTAGAGTTCCTGTCTCTGTCAGATTGCACATGTAGTCACTAGCCTTCAAATTAAAATGAGGGACTCATAGGGTGAAAGGTGTCAGATGCAAACAGAATGGCTTCTGGATCCAGAGAGAGGAGGAGAGGATATTCGTACCATGGCTGGTGACGAGATCGCGGTTCGCTGTGGACGGGAGAAGACAGAGAGCGGAGTTGTGTTTTCTGGCCCCGAGTCAGAATTAATTAAGATTATATAGTCTGCTTCCCCGCGGCTGGTGCAGCCGAGGCCTGAGTCCTCTAATGGGAAAATCGATGACTCTTATATCAGATCGCTGCGGGTCAGCACGAGTGCTGTTCGTCACTCCCGTTTCCTTTCACACCTTCCTTTCTGCTCTTTCGCAAATTCACTTATTATTCACTTGTTTTCCTACATCGCAGTTTTTTTTTTCTTATTCCGTTTAATTCAGAACGGATAACATTCTAAGGGGAACGTTAAAGACAGAGACGTATATGCAGAGACGACTTTCTGTGGCACAGCTCTCTCAAAAGAAGTTTTTTCTTTTTCTATTTTAGAAGAAATATTTCTTTTTTTTATGGGTGACGATGAGTCGTGAGTGTCATAGGCTATTGCATAGGCGGGGAGATTTGTAAATCGGTGATCATCTGGCTGGTCCATCAAAAGGGACAACGTGCTTAATGAACACAGCCTTGTCTGTTACCCTCAAAAAACCACCCATTTGTATTTTCCTGTTGTCTCCTTCCCTAGATGGTCTGAATCACGTACGTTGGCACTTTTATAAAGAACAAGTCTAGCTGTTCCCGGTGGTCACATACCATGCAAAAGGGCATGCTTAGTGCAGTACGTCCTGTCTCACGAACAGAACAGCGGTGAGTTTGTGCTTTTCTGTACTTGTGTGTGATTAAGGAACGCCAGCTTGGACCACAGCCTTGTTTTTGTACCCACTGCTGGGTGGACCCGTTTATTGTTTTGAAAAGTCTGTTTTAAGGGGTGTCAGTGTGAGGATATCACCAATTAGAGATCATCTATGATCCGGGTGACTACAGAGTCGTCCTCACAGCTGTTAATGCAACAGAATGAGCACTCTAGTGGGCAAAAGTCGAAATTCAGACGTCTGGAGGGGTTGAAATCTTGGATGAGAGACGTTTTGACATAAACGAACCAGGTTAACCTCAAAATAGCTCAGGCTTGACGTGGATATAGCCTGGCTACGTCCTAGTCCACCAGGAAAAGCTTTCACTTTTCAAGCCCGATGTAGCCGGGTTTTCACCTGAACGCCTGGATAGCGAGCGTTTCACCCACTTTTTTACCGCAACATTCCGGGAGTCCGGTACATTAGGGGTAAAGCACTGGTGAGCCATCTCTGGCCCTGCAGGCTTGGAGCCTTCTTTTTTTAGTCTCATTTCAATTAGCAACTGGTCGAGAAACCGGTGAGTCCCTGTCTGATTAATTACTTAATTTAAAGAAGTTTTCTAAATTCTCCAGACCAGGACTAATCAGGTCTGGCCTTGGAGGGCTGCAGTCCCACAAGGTTTTTTTTTCTTTTAAAAGCACTGACACTCTCAAAACTGGATCTTTATTAGTCTGTGTAATAGCCCGCTTCTTCTTAAGGGAATCTAACTTCAGGGTTTAACTCCAAGGGCTACAGGGTCGTGTCCAAATGAGCAAACTTGCTGTTTGGCAGTATAGTTGTTGAGTAAACTGGATGCAAAAAAAAAAGTTGTTGTTGAAAGTTGGTTAATTTTTTTTCAAAATGTAGCGTACCTAAAATCTCTGGGTGATGTACTTATTTTCCAGGGAGCATATTTCCGAGCATATTTTTGGGAGCAAACTTTTCAAAAAGTGAACAACCATTTTGGTCTCATAAATATGAATGTCTTACAACACAGTGCGGTTGGAAAATAGTATGTTTCACATAATGCCCATCGCATACTAAAAATAGGCACTAAACAGTACGCAGTATGCTTAGCAGACAGCACATACTTTGAAGACACAGTAGTTAGGATGCCTATTTCAGACACAGTCCAGACCTTCTTTTTGAAGGACAACGGAACAAACCCAAAGACTTGCTGGGTTCTTGGTTATGTTCCTCTCTTTAGTTCCTGGGTCGTTGTTGCTAAGCTGTGGTTATTAGGGGATAGTTTAGGGACTAGTGCTTCCTGGATTGTAGATTACTGAGTATAGTTCCTGAATTATAGGTATTCGAGTATAGTGCCTTTAATGCTTTAGTGGGCCATATTTCCCGGTCTCTGAGCTGTTGTATGAATCTTACTAGCCTTTAGCTGGGTCTACATTTAAAGTTTTATATATTTAGTTATTTTTGGCTGGACGGCAACAGCGGGGCCAGCCCTACAAACGCGAATGTCTGTGACTGAGTGACCGAGTGATGAAGTTACACCATTGGTCGGCCGAGTTATGAAGGTACACCATTGGTCGGGCGGATCGCGTGTGTGAGGTCCAGCCACATACTAGGTCTTGTAACCTGGTCTTGTTTTTTCTCAATTGCTGTGTCCGAACCGATTAGGGTGCTACGGACGGGCGTTTCTCCATTTCCTCTCCCGGCTGCGCCCGCGAGGTTTTCCGCGCGGGGCCTTTTATGCCGCGTCTTTCCGCCACGGGCTAAATCCGTTAGCGGGCGCATTGATTCCGGAAGCGCGGGCGGCGGCCACCGCGTAGGAGAGCCGCGCGCATGTGCGCGCGCGTGTGTGTGTGTGTGTGAGAGAGCGCGGGTCTGGGGATTTCCCCTCTCTGGATCGTACCCTTCTCAGGGCTCCCCTACACCGGTCTGTCACACATGACAACAAAGCCAATGCAGAAATGAAGGGAACGTTGAGTTAATTTGAATCAATGCTCCCCGGGACACCAGAGCACAAAGAAGCCCTCCTTTACGACTGATGGACAAAAACCTCTTTCACTGGAAGTGCATTAGCGTTGACTCAGCTAAACTGTGCATAAAGAAACACAATGAACGGGAGTGCAAGGATTTTTTGCCTACTGTGGATCTATTTCAGGGGAGGTGGGGGGCACAGGTGTAGGGGGTGGGGGGTTACTATACATATTGAGGAGGTGGAAATGTACAGAGACACAAATCTTCCAAGTTATTTATCACGGGGAGGGGGAGCTGTGGGGGACTGTGTTCAACCGACGCGTAGCCGAAGCGCGTTCCGTCAGTCAGCGCTCAAGTTCTAACCGTAGGTGTCGGTGTCAAACGTATTAATACCGAGAAACAAAAACCGTTTTGTAAAAAAAAAAAAAAGCTTGCCGTCTTTGTTTCGGGGCGAATGTTCGACGTTGCACATCCAGGAGCCTCGAGGCGGTGGTAGATAGCTTCGGGCCTCTTACCTCTCTTACGTTCTCTCAGACCCCTCCGTTTGACGGACAGCCCGCCTGCCTGGCGCTCAGAGGTTCCAACGTGTTAGTTAGCCCTCATTGATCCTTCCTCCTTTTCACCTGGAAAGGGTTAAAGCTCTGACCTCGTTGACATCAGAGTCAGCGCGCTTCGCTGCCAAGTCAAATATGCAACTCGCCCGCCTAGAAAAGGGAGGGGAGAAATTACGAAGAAAAAAAATAGTACAGATTGGCATCTGTCCCAGATGAGGTCAGGTAGTTAACCCTTTCAGCTTTCTGCTTCCAGCTCGTTGGTGTAGAGGCTGTCAAGTAGATTTATATTTTGCCCTTAAATCGATGGCTAGCTTTGCGAACGGTTATTTTCAGCCCAAACACCGCATGTCAGTTTTCTTTAACACCACTGAGCATGATAGACAACTGATTCCTGTCAGCGGTTTTCATTATAAACACTCCAACAGGCCGACGATGTGAATGTAAATAATTAATAGGCTATGAATGCCTCCTTTGGCAGGAGAGACAATTGAATCTCATGCTTGCGTTCTCTCTTTTTTCTCTCTCTCTTCTCTCTTCCAGGTAATGTTGCACATCTCTTTTCTCCGTTTCTCTCCCTCCCCACCCCCTCGCCCCCACGAGAGAGCGGCTGGTTCCCGCGCGGCGCTGGGTCGTGGAGGCGGGCAGGTGGGCGCAAACCCCAGCCGGCGGGAATGACGTCGGCCAACCAAAAAGGATTCCCGGGTTGACGGCATGAGAACTCAGCGGCAGCAGAGGGGTGATGAGCACCACTGGGCTTGTTGCCCCCTGTCTGGGGCAACAGTGTTTGGAGCTGCTGCAGGGAGGGTTTGACCCGGGTGCAGATCGCGGCGCTCTGGATGTGTGCGCTGAGCTGGTCCTCACTCTTTGCTCTAATTGCAGCCAGCACCTTAGGCCATTCGACAGGATTATTCCGGATGATTGTTATATATAAATTATGTAAACGTGATTATTGAAATTTGAGAGGGAAGGTGTGTGCATAGTTGTGTGTGTGTGTGTGTGTGTGTGTGTGTGTGCACGTAGGTGTGTGTGTGTGTGTGCATGCATGCATGTAGGTGTGTGTGTGTGTGCGTGCGCAGAGGTGTGTGCATAGTATGTGTGTGTGTGTGTGTGTGTGCACGTAGGTGCATGTGTGCATGCATGCATGCATGTAGGTGTGTGTGTGTATGCGTGCGCAGAGGTGTGTGTTTATGTGTGTGTGTGTGTAAACTAAGAATAGTTGACTGCTTTATTCCCTCTGTCAGTACGGGACAGGTGTACCTCCCATACACACCTGCCAGAAGCTACCCTGCCCTCACCTGTATCAGTGCCAGCGATAAAGACTGCGCGCACGCACACACACACACACACACCCATACACACACATGCACGCTGTAATCTGCAGTACACAAAAGTTAATCTCTGACCTTTCTTCACAAGGTTAAGAAAACATTTGGGTACACAGTTCTTTCAAACAGAGTACATGGAACAAATAAATAACAGAATTCTAAAAGGACCATTAAGGTTAATACAGTTTTATAGCTGTCATAAAATACCTGCCTTTTCCGTGCATTTTATACTAAATTACCGAGATTTATAGGGATGTTAGTGCACATTTTAACTAGAGCAATGGCAGATACAGTACTTTATACTGCGATTACACATCTTACTTTTGTACAGTATGGTGTTGCTATGGGAGTTAGTCTATTTACTGTAAGATTGATATATGGTTTTTGGCCACCTTGCAACTCGACTGAAATTGTTGCAGGGCGACACTTGTGCTGAAATGCGGCGTAACCTGTTACTTGTTAAACGTGGCTGGCTGCCTCCACATTTTCCGTGCCTGTGTTTGTAGGTCATGCGTATCTTGGATTTATCGCGTACGCTTAACATCATCTATCATTGCGGAAGAGGTACGGGCTCAACTGCTTGGCAAACAGACGTCCAGACGAAAAAAAAAAAAAAAAAAACATGGCCTGATGTTGTAAGATAGTCGCAGCGCTGATTGTGTGTCGGTACACATTGCGTGGGACACACAGAGCTACAGCGGGCCTCAGCTGTGTCTCAGAGAGCGACGGCTCGAGGACCGGCGCACCGTCTGAGCGCGACGCCGAGAAAGTTTGAGGCTCATTTTTAAAAGGCAGAGCGAGCCTCTGCAGCCGAGCCGGTTTTTTTTAAATACAGGATTCGGGTCACGAGGTCAGATGCGAGGGGAGTCAGGCGAGCGGGTTTTTGGAGGTGCGATCTCTCTCTCTCTCTCTCCTTCCGGAGCTGTGCTAGTCTGTTAGCTCTGTGGAGCTGCAGAGACGGGCGGCGTGGCAGATGTATGCGCGCTGAGGGACTGAACGCATATTAAAAAGGGCCCCGCACTGTCCTTTTCCTATTGGCTACTGTGTGTGTGCTGAAGCGAAGCTGTCACTGTTTGGAGCGAAATGACAGAGGTCATCTCAGACTGAATTCTCAGGGTGATAGAGTCCTTTTCCGCCCGCAAGACATTATTTCCTAGGGTCAGGTCTCCCGAGCTGAAGAAAGCGTTTCCATGTTTATCTATGTTCATTTCCGGTAGTCATTTGTGTGTGAAACCTCCCGTCTCTTGTAGCTACAGAAGGGAGGAAATAGAACTAATTTTGTCACAGAGAAAATTGATTTTTATTTTTATTTTGTGGGAAAAGCTCTGTTCAAAGCACAGGTGTGTCCAGCAGAGCTTCCTCAGGTCCCAGCAACCCTGCCACCCCTACACTCGAACTGACCGACGATCTGTCCCCAAACACCCCCCCCCCTCCAAACTAGAGCGCGCTCAGCTCAGCTCAGCTACGCTTTACCAATTATGAGCTTCCCAGCTCACCCCCGACCTGTTTGTCAGGTTGAATACTGAAGCGGAGCAATCAGTTTGGGCTTGAAGGGCCATAAAGACGTCAGTCTCCGGCTGCACGCCATTGTTTCGCGTTGCCACGGATACCTGGCATCGTCCCAGCGGACATTGTAAACTTGAACAGGCGCGCACAGGTATTTGAAGAACAATTCGGAGTAAAACAAACAGATGGGGGGGATTATGATTGCCAGAGGGCCTTACGGTGTAAGACAAAAACAAAACAAAAAATAAAAAATAAAAAATCGGAGCAGTTTATCTCAAGGCGTTCTTTCTGGCAATCGAAGGTTTCGCTGTTTTTTTTTGTTTTTTTTTTTCTTGTGTACGAGGAACGCTCTAATTCTAATCTCAGTATTATCCCGTTTTCCCAAAAAATCTATTTCACTCAGGCTTTGGTCTCTGCTGGCTGCTTTGGAGATGAAAATGATGTTTATGTTTGAAATAATCCGCTGCCTCATTTAAAGCAGTGCAGCCATGAGATCTTTCCCTTCCTCATCTTTAACTGCAAACTGGTATATCTGTCTGCCTTTAATACAAGCATCTATCTATCTATCTATCTATCTGTCTATCTAATGTAAAACATGTTGGTGTGAATGTGTATTTTCACCCAGAGCAACAGTCTCACCATGTGAAGGAAATCTCCAGGCCATCTGTTAGTGTGTATGAACTGCACGGGGCATCCGTCTGTGATTGTTCTGTGAGGCTGAGGTGTGGAGATCGGGGATTAATGTGCTGTTCCAGAATTCAGCGCAGCTCTGTCTCAGATGACCCTGCGTCTTCGGTTGTGCGGCTACCGGCCAGTTAAAGCAGCGCCTAGCGGTCTCTGTGGTTTACTGGCGTGGCAGCTCGGGGCGGGGGGGGGTAATGTACAGAATCGCTGTGGGGCAGGTGAGAAGGAGAGAGAGAGAGAGAGAGAGAGAGAGAGAGAGAGAGAGAGAGAGAGAGAGGGAGATAAGACAGGGTCTTATCGGGGTGCACATGGATTGGACCCTGATTAAATGGGCTGGAATATAGAGCAAAACAAGTGTCTCTGCAGCCTGTTGCTTCCCCGCTCTCTCTCACACACATCGCCCCCTGCTGGGTGAGATGGGACCAGCATCCCACGGAGAGAGAGAGAGTAGTGCACTGAATCGTAAAAAAAAAGGCATGTAATTAATTCAAGCGCTCTCTGAAGGAAGGGGAAGTTGAGCATGTCTAAATAGTGCTGGGGGAAAAATAAATAAAGTGAATAAATTAGAATGTCTTGACCTGGAGTGATCAGTCATCGAGGCATTAAATTGGACAACTTACATTTTTATACGAAAAGTAATTCTATTATTCCTTGGATTCTTGCATGTAACGTTGGTTCTGGAGGTCCGGCCCGGTTTTGTCCCTGTATTTCAGAGAGGGAGCCAATTGGACTTTTTTCTTTTTTTTCTTTTTTTTTTCTTTTTTGTCGTCTGTGGGCTGGTTAAGGCCGCTAAGGACAGACGCTTCTAAATTGCCGATCCGTTTATGAGCGCTGAACGAACCGGGCTAAAAATAAGTCCCGTTGAGCTGAAAAGAGGGTCAGGCAGGAGCGTAGATTTTATTTATTTATTTTTTTATTTTAACCAAAGCGTCCCGCGGTAGAAGTGTTCCGCTCTCACTGTCAGGGGTGAGATGAACAGAGCGGCGGTCCTAACGAGCGAAAGAGCGCGCGGAGTTCGGCTCGCGCTGGCAGTTGATGTCGCGGCGTTAATACTTAATGCTAATGGCTCGCTAAAGTCGCGCCGCACTCCAGCACCACGCGGGGAGGCACTTACCCCCCCCCCCCATCCCCCCACCCCCACCCCCCCCTCCAGTGCTATCAAAACCGGGACGGCCGCTGCTAAACTTCAGCCTCGCATTCCTGGTCCCCCCCTTTTTTATTTTATCTGAGGCTAATTAGGGGAGCTCAGATCTCTGCCTTCTATCGCTCGCGCTATGTACATTGCGTCGTTCTTTTTTTGTTTTTTTTTAATTGGACGAATCGAGCTGCGCGGCACGTAGCGGTTTGGATTCCTAGCTGATGAGTCTCGAGTCCAAAGTCCTGACCTGGCAGGAGGATGGGGCGGGGGGGGGATGCCCACCACTAATTACTGGCATATACTGCCTGGTTCTATCCCCCCCTCCCAAAAAAAAAAAAAACACGGCTGCATAATCAGCAGGGAACTTCCCTCCAAAGTTCCCCCTCCAGAGTTTTTTTTAAATTTTTTTTTTAATATGACCACATCAAAGCCTGGGCTGCTGAGATAAGCAACGATCCGCTGCCAGAGCCCAGGTCAGCCTCGTTAACACCGGGTCACGCTTATCGATAGGCGGTCATGTTTTCATAATAAGGTCCTTCTAAATAGGGCATGGAGTCCTGAGCAGGGATCACTCATCAAAGACCTCGCTCTCTAACCATCCGCTGGCAGCCGAACACTATTACATCTCTCTCTTAGAAATACTCGGTTGTCGCGCGTTGTTTTCAAAAAGCTTTTTGGTTCGCATTAAGTGTTCTTGACTGCTATCAAGAACTCATCTTGTGATTTGTGTTCGGTACATTTGCTCTGATTTGAAAATTGCAAGCTTGAAAAAAAAGTCAATGTTGTTTGAAGATTAGAGGTGCGAAATTGATGTCGGTTTTCTTTCCTGAACTTTCTGTGTACAGAAATGGTCTTTCTACATTTCAATAATAATAAATAAAATATATTCTTAGTATTAACCCAGTCACTGCATCATGCATAGCTACAGGACTGGGATTAACCAGTCTGGGGCTATGAGTCCTTTACACACGCACAAAAACACTCACACACACACACACACACACTGGTGGGACCTTTTATTTTTGGGTGTACCAGTTAAAAACTGGGTGTGCCTATTGCGCCTGGGACTCCCTGAAGCCAACATGTTGCCACCAGGACCTGTTCCTGCTTCCACACACACATTTAAAATCAAGACATGCTCGGAATGGTTTCTCCATGTGCCCAGATGCTGGTCCTGATGGATTAGTTGAACTGTGATGAGTTTATCCTGATGAATTTAGCTATGCTCTTAACTGTCCAGTTTTGTCCAGGAATGCCCCTCTTAACTGAAATTGAAATAGGCCAGTTTTGTCAAAAGCTCCTTCGCTGTAGCAAATGTCACCCAAGACTGCACTGTACCACAAGACGGTGTCTTTGATAGTATGTGCTTTGCTCATAGGCGTTCCTTTGCCTTCGGGTCTTAATTGGAGCAGACGGGCGTTCTTATCCTGTTGAGTCTTTAAATGAATAAAAAAGGCGCCCTGTGCCTTCCTCTCCTCCCTTCCGCTCTTATACGGGCTCCTGTAGGTTTTTATCACTTCATCCGTGTAAAAAATGCAGTGATATGTTAATGTCGGTGAAAAAAGTCTTCAGATCAAACACGGCGGATTCCTTTCTCCAGGGGGCGAGCAGCGCGATTCTCCAAGCAGCCTGTCCCTTTGTTTCTCTCTCTTAATTGCTGAGGTGAACTCCGCGTTGGAGAAAGCCGTTTTTTTTTCTCTGTTTGAAGGCAGCGGGGATTCCGCTTCGTGGCTATAAAATCATTCCCTTTGAGAGCGGGTTCGCGTGGCAGCTGGATCGTATGTGTAGCGGTAGCCTACGTGCGCATGAACAGAAACAGACGCACGTTTTATCGAACCCTGTGTGGGTAATTTGTCCTCTGCGTTTGACCCAACATAGCTGCTTAGGAGCAGTGGGCAGCCACAGTGCAGCGCCCGGGGACCAAACTCCAGTCCTGAGGCCAGTGCCTTGGCCAAGGGGCTAATGGGAGGATTATACCAGACCTGACGTGCAAATCTTTCGCGCGTGGGGGAGGAAACAGGGAGTACCTGGAGATAAAAACCCCGCGTGAACACGGGGAGAACACGCAAAACCCCACGCAGAGAGGCTCCGGGGGACCCAGAATCCTCCTTCTTTTGAAGCGACAGTGCTAACGGGGTTCACCGCTGCGCTGCCAGAACGCTTCCCTAACTGACAGTCAGCTTTCGACGGTTCCTCTGGGGAGCCCCTGTGCCTCGAACATAGAGCCCCTGTCGACGAGGCGGTGATTCACCTGCTCTGTTACCCTTTTTTTTGCTAAATTTACTGCCGTTGCATAAGCGACAAGTCGGTTACACACGGCACGCCTGAACTCTGCTGGGGAAGCCTGTGCTAGCGTATCTCAGCGTAGCGTACTGTATATACATAACTGTATGTCACAGGCATGTCTGCCCTGATGTACGGTATAGCAGGTGACTGAGGCTAACCTATTTCCAGACATCTCATAGAGCCTGCGAGTGCACAGGAGAGACAGTCTGTCTGTCTGTGTGTACACGCGCTACTGAGAGAACTTGGCTGTCTGCAGTTAGCCTGCAAGACTACGTGTTCATTGCATTATTTAGTGTCTTAGTGGACGCCTGTAGACTTGCGTGCGGTGGCTTACATTGTCTGCTAAGGGGCTTTTCACAAAGCAGTTCACGGTGAATTGAGGCTACGTCCTTCTGTTTGCAAGGGTAGCTTTCTGGCCGCTGCCTTTGCTCTGATGAAGGAGTTCGGGCGTGGGTTGTTGGGACTGGGAGTGTTGTGGTGGGGCTGGACCACAGCTTGGAGGGCTGGTAAAAGGCGTGTGGTTTCAGGGCAGGAAGGGGGTCCCAGTCCATTAACTGCAGCTGCAGGGGTCTGTGCAAACCAGCTTTCTGACTGCGGCAGTGCAGTAATTCTGCTTTCCCACTGTAGTCAAACACTCTCTGTTAGGGTCATGGGGAGGGGGGTGGAGGGGGGGGGGCAGGGGAGAGGGTGTGCTTTTCTGCTGGTAGGGTTATACCACCATATTCACCCTCCTTTTGGAAATCGCAGTGCGTTCATTTACAGAAAAATGGGGGTCGGGGGGGAGGTGGAGAGCAAGGATTGTGAATAAAAGAATAGACCCGAAGGAAGACAGTAGGTGAGGAAGGGAGAAAACAAAACAGGAAAAGCAAATTGTGAAAAAAATATTTTTCAACGCTCTTATCTTCCCCGAATAAAGACCCCCCCCTGCGATGGGACCCCCTGCGTGGGACCCGTGGTGCACGATTTATTTTTCTCTTGCCGTTGCCGTGACGTTGTTGCGATGCCGCTGCGCTGGAGGGTAATTTCCCCACCCCCCGCTATTTTTTGAAAATTCCCGGTTCAGAATTCCCGGTTGGGATGGTGTGTATTTACCGTTTTCCGGAAACCCCTCCTGTCAGTGTGGAAGAGCCGAGACAAGGCTTCCGCTCTCTTCCCAAACCAAAAAAAAAAAAAAAAAAAAAGAAAAAAGTGAGTGACATCAGCAGACCCCGCCCCCTACGGGCTGCGTTAGGCGCTGCGGTCGATAGTGCCTGCGGACAGGAACCGCTCTTCAGCCGCCATCCTCCTCTGATCCCTCCCCGAGGCGGAGCTGCTTTATTGTGGAGCGTCTTTATTATTCCTTTTGTAGAGCGTTTCCTCTCGCTGAGCGTCACCACGGCCGCCCCCGCCCCTCCGCCCCCGTGCCAGTCGGGCGTCTCTGTCTGGTGCCCGCCGCGTTCGCTGCCCGTAGCCTCGGGGGCACTGGGGCACTGGGCATCGCTGCCAAGGCCAGCTCTCTGAGCAGAGCGCTGCTCGTGCGTGTGCTGCCTGCGATGGAGCAGTTCAGCCACAGACTGGGGGGGAGGGGGGACGTCGATTCGGCAGATTCGGCGCTGTGGAGCATTCTCACCCTCTCCCCCTCCCCCTCCCCCTGCCCTCCAGCGCCTCTCTCTCGGGGTGTCTTTTAATGAAACGCCATTGAGCATCGCCGATGGGACCCGGCGAGGCCCGGGGGCTGTGACAGACCAGCGATCGTCGTCAAGGCGCGCGGGTTATCGCCTCAGCGACCGTGCCCACAGCGCACGGCGGCGGGTTTCGCAGCTGTGTTAGATAAGCGTTGTTGCGCGAGATAGCGTGTTAGCGCTATGTTTCATTAGGCTCCTCATGACCCACAATCCCGCTGAAACGCGGGAGCCGCTCTCTCCGGTTGTTTCCGGATGTTTCCGGAGTCCGCGCCCCCCCCCCCCGGGTCCCTCGGTTTATCGACGCTGCGGCGCGGCTGTCTCAGAGCTCAGAGATCACACAGGGCGGGTTTCGGCACCAAAGCCTCCGGGTCAGCGCAGGCCAGACCGCTCGCGCGGAAACGCCGCGGAACACAGGAACAGCGGTGGGCCGTCAAGCGCCGCTCCGCCTTCAAAAGGCGGAAGGAATGTTCCGGCAGGTTTGCCCCGCAGTGCCGGGCGTGGGCGGAGAGCGAGTGAGGCCCTGCTGCTCTTTGAAGCCTCCAGCAGGTGCTCTGTGCGCTTGGTAGCTTGCTAGCCGCCGCCGCGCGCGCGCGTCCATTCAGTCTGGAGGTGTGCATTTCCAGTTAGCTCAGCCGCTAACTGAAGGTCTGCTGGAGTCTCCTCAGAGCTACGCCACAGCGACGGAGGCTGTATCGCTCATGTGCTGTTGAAATCGGCTCCCCAGTTGAAAACAGCTGCAAAGCAATTCATACGTTTATCCCTTTTATTTTTTGTTTGTTTTGGCCTAGCTTTTGATTTCCCCCACACACAGACACGGACACATACACACACACACGCACTCTCACACACACGTGCACACATCTACACACACACACCCACACACACACACACACATACAGACACATCTACACACACACACACACAGGCAGACACACACACACACACACACGTGCACACATCTACACACACACGTGCACACACACACTCCCTCCCCTCCGTGTTTGCACGGACTGTCAGTCATACGGGAGCGAGGAGGCAGAGTTAGGGAAGTGTCCGTCACCTGTCTCACCGGCTCAAGGTGAACGAGTGCGCCCGTCTCAGTGGAAGGCCCGGCCTTCAAGAACGATTGATGCGATTGGTCCGTGGGGGAGGATTTAGGAGACCACTGTGGGCTGTCCCTCGTCCAACCCCCCCACCCCACGCCCACCCCACCCCCAAAATCTGAGGGCACCCCCCCGTGGGGGACGGGTTCAATAATGAAAAGGAAGGAGTGTGGTCTTTCCATCGCCTGCGGGTACAGGAGAACCATATGACCCGATCCCCCTCCCCAAACCGCCCACCCTGCCTCAACTTAATTACCAGCCCTGCACAAATGCTGATGCCTCCAAACCGGGCACATGGGCTGCAGACGGGGGCACTTTCAAAGTCAGCAAACCCCCCCCCAGCCCCTCGAAATATCAGCCCCCATTTACTCTCGCAGAAGCCCCGCGATTTTGCAAACCCTCTGAAATATCAGCTTCCATTTACCCTCACGAAACCACCACGTTTTTTGCAAACCTTCAAAAATATCATTCTCCCATTTACGACCGCGAAGGCCCCGCGTTTTTATACGAACGTCAGGCTGCGGTCAATTCACGGGAGACCGGTTAGTTATAAAGCCGTCCTGCGGACGTTTCTCAAATGAATATGAATGATCCTGCTCTCCGTCCTGTTTGTACAGTAGAAGCTGTCTTTGGGGACCCCAGCCAGGCTGCTGACAGTGGCCAGGACGTGAATGTGTGTGTGTGTGTGTGTCTTCCTGTGTGTGTGTGTGCGTGTGTGTGAGCTCGTTTAGACTGTCCGTCTCTCTCCCAGGCAGCTCGTATAGTTCAATCAGGGAGGGAGGCACTCGCCTTCAATAGCCCATTAAGCGCTTCCCCACAATGCACTGGTGGCCCATTTATGCCGCGCTCGATTCTTTTCTCTCCGCTACGAGCGTGCCTTTCTTCCGCCGTGCCGGGTTCCCGGCGCCGACCGCCCCGCTGTCTCCGAAACGCGCGTTCAGAGGCGCACACAGCTCGCCGTTGTCCTGTTACACAGGCTGCATGTGGAGGAGAGGTCGTTCTTTTACAAGGAGTGCTAGCTGTATGCTAAGCTATGCACTGTAGCACGTTGTCCATTGTCCTGTTACACAGGCTCTGTGCTGAGGAGAGGTCGTTCTTTTACAAGGAGTGCTAGCTGTACGCTAAGCTATGCATCGTAGGACGTTGTCCGTTGTCCTGTTACACAGGCTGCATGTGGAGGAGAGGTCATTCTTTTACCCAGAGTGCTAGCTGTACGCTAACACGGTGCGCTATAGCACGTTGTCCATTGTCCTGTTACACAGGCTCTGTGCTGAGGAGAGGTTGTTCTTTAATCCGGAGTGCTAGCTGTACGCTAATGCGATGCACCATAGCACGTTGTCCATTGTCCTGTTACACAGGCTGTGTGCGGAACAGAGGTCATTCTTTTACCCGGAGTGCTAGCTGTATGCTAAGCTATGCACTGTAGCACGTTGTCCATTGTCCTGTTACACAGGATCTGTGCGGAGGAGAGGTCGTTTAACCCGGAGTGCTAGCTGTACGCTAACGCGATGCGCTGTAGCACGTTTTCAGGGCACGGAGGGCTGATTGGCAGGCTTAATGAACCCGTCTCAATGAACTCTTTGTGCTGTACGTAACACCAGTGTATTCACAGTGAAAGCCAGTTGATGCGCAGTGGGGTAATTAGTGGGCTGGCTCTTGTCCGTGTTTTGTCACTGATGGAGTCTTTTAGTAACAGAGCTACAGCGCGCGTGGACTGTGGAAAGTTCAAAGCACAGTCATCAGTCTGTCCATGGAGTGTGGGTACACAGTAAGAGGGACACACACACACACACTCACCTCTGTCTGCATCTCACCTGCTTATGATCCTTTCTGTTCAACTCTATTCCACATGAGAAATATCACAGGGGTGGTTCGCACATAGTTTAGTGAAACATAACTTAAAGCGAAAAGTTGTGCCAGTGAACTGTGAGTGTGTGCACGTGTGCGTCTGTGTGCGTGTGTGTGTGTGTGTGTGTGTGTGTGTGTGTGCTTGTGCATGCGTGTCACCTAGGAGCAGTATTTCCAGAGCACTGGTATTGGGCAGCCAGGGCTAATCCTCAAAGCAATTAGCCGGGTTTAGAGGTGGCTGAGACGGGTGGGGGATCTGAGGGGGGGGGGTATGGGGGGGGGGTCACCCACTCGACCCCCCCCTCTCTGACACTGCGTGCCCTGCCGAGGAGCGGGATGGATTAGCCCTCTCTGACGGGCCGGGGGGAGAGTTTGGGATTGAGTGACAGGTGACACGCTGATCTTCGAGGCGGGGCCACTGGTGTGGACTCACCCTTGTCATCCTTCTCATTAATCAAAGAGCAGAGACTGCACAGACCCACAGGCCGCACAGCCAGTCACTCGCTGCGGTACTTCGATGGGCTGCACAAGTCGGCTAATTAAGTGTGTGTGTGAGCGTGTATGCATCCGTGCGTGTGTGTGTGTGTGTGTGTGTGTGTGTGTGTGTGTGTGTGCGTGTGCATGCATGGGAGACAGAGAGAGTGAGCAGAGAAGGAGTACAGATGGCTTAGAGTTAGAGACCGGGGGATGGATTCCATTTTGACTGAAAGCCAGTCTGAAACAAACACTGTTAATTGATCTAAAACTGCACTTCCATTGTGCGCAGTATACAGACATAGTGTAGGTGTTTTGGTCTTGTAAAAGTGTTGAAATTGTGTTTACTCAGTTCTCAGTGTTAATGAGAGTTGATTCATTTTGCTGTTATTTATTTCTTTTTGTGTTTGTTTGTTTCTGTTGTTGGCTGACGGCGGTACTGACTGACGTCGCGTTTCTGAGCCGTGAATCAAAAAGCTGCATTCTTTATTTCACACCCCTCCCCCGCCCCCCCGCCCCCCCGCCCCCTGTCTGCATTGCCTCCCCTTTCTCTGTGATTAGCCTAAAGTTTACCCAATGATGAATGTGAAGATAGATACACACACGCACACACACACACGCACTGATGCGTGCACGGATGCACACGCACGCACATACAGATACACACACATGCACACACACACACGCAAACACACACACACATTCACACACAATGCATTCCACGGGTGAATGCACACACACACACACACACACACACACACACACACACACACACACATGCACACACGCACACATGTACACACACACACGCAAACACACATTCACACACACATGCACACACAATGCATTCCACGGGTGAATGCACACACACACACACACACACACACACACACACACACACACACGCACACACACAACACGCACACACACACGGACGTATACACACACACACACACACACATGCACACACACACTCACACACACACACACACACACACCAAACTGCTAAAAGCAGGAGAGCAGCATCTCCTGCCTCTTGGCTCCGGTCCCTGTGCGGACAGCAGGTGTGCTGCTCCCCCATTAGTGCCGATTTCAGCACAGCCCGAACCATTACAGGCAGCCTGGCCCTTAGCTCCCGGGGTCGTTTTTATCCCAGCATTCTCTCTGTTTCTCGGAGGTGACGAGGCGGCGCTGCTTATCAGAGCCGTTAGCAGAGAGCGCAGTTTGAGCTGCCCCCCTGCTCCCCTGCCGTTTGAGAGACATTCCGCAGAATTCCCCCTTCTCCCCCCAGATCGCGCGAGACATTTTACAGTGCGTCTGACATCGGTGACCTTGTGAAGGGCGAACGAACGCCCAAACAAGAGAACTGTGGGGTGAATACGGTCTACCCTCCGCGCCCCACCTAGGGGAGACGCACGCATTTAAACCCAAAATGCACAATTAAGCTCTGTCGTTAGCGTACCCCCCCCCGTCCCCCCGGTTTGGTCCTGGGCTTGTTGGCGACGGAATCTGTCTGTCCCTCCCCGTCGTTCCGAATTCCGAATTCCAAAGCGTGTTTTTTTTTTTTATCGGTTGGCGAGGGCCGCTGCGGGTACATCGGCGTCTGTCGGGACGCGGCTTTTCCCTCCGCGACTTCCTGTTAGCGGGAAGAACGGGTCGCGGCGGCGGGTGATTGGTACGGAGCGCGGCTGTTTGGGAATGCAGAGCGCCCGCTCTCTGTCAGACAGGAGGAGTTTGGGGGGGGGAGGGGCGGGGGGGGCGAGGGGGCAGGGGGGGGGGCGAGGGGGGGGAGCAGGGGAATTGATGCTAATTTATCAGCCAGATTGAATCGCTTGTATTACAATGCGATGTGACTGCATCGCTTGGGTCGCTCGCCTTTATAATGTGCCGTGACTGCCAAGCATGCGTTCGGGGACACGGTGTTAACCTCACACGGTGTGTGCGTGTGCACGTGCGTGTGTGCGTGCGTGCATACGTGTGTGTGTGTGTGCGTGTGCGTGTGCGTGTGTCTGTGTGTGTGTGTGTGTGCATGTGCACATGCGTGTGTGCGTACGTGTGTGTGTGTGTGTGCGTGTGTGTGTGTGTCTGCGTGTGTGCGGTTGTGCGTGTGTCTGTGTGTGTGCGTGTGCGTGTGTGTGTTGGCTGATATTTTAAAAGAGGCTTGTTTTGTAAGTGTGACTAAGAGCCTGGTATTAAGGAAAGTGTCCTCCGTGGATGGAAACACACATGCCCATGTCATGTGATGGTCTCATGCTTTGCGTAGGCTTTTTAAATTTATTTATTTTATTTTTTTGAGGACAGGCTGAGTTCTGATACTTCTGACAGCTTTCTGAATTATTTAACTGCGCCATTTGGTTTTCCCAGTTTAAAGGCTGTGCGGTTGTCTTGTTGACTTTATTTGCTCTGGCCTGACTTGAGTCGTTAGATCATTTGGAAAGAAAACAAGAAGGTTGTGCTGTTTCTGTCTACCCCCCCCCCCACACACACACACACCCTCTCTCTCTCTCTGTCTCTCTCTCTCTCTTTCTCTCTCTTTATCTATCTCTCTCTCCTGCCTTTTTTCAGTGGTAGACAGAGAAGATCTGCTGTGACCCTTGAGTGACACCGTGAGTTTGATGAACTTTGGGCCACAGTTAGAGCCATTTATTTCACATTAGTGCGGTAGGCTTTAAACGCAGCTGCCTGCACAGCCGACTGCTACGGTATGAGCAGAGAGGGAGAGCGAGACAGAGAGAGAGAGAGAGACAGAGGGAAACAGAGAGAGAGAGAGACCTCTTCCATTCAAGTAGTCCATATGTTCATGGAAATGCATCTGGGTTTCTGTAGCAGGAAACAGGAAAGAGTTATTCCATATTAAGTGGTTAACGGTTATGATTAAATCAGCGGGATAATTTCAGTAATATTCACGGTGCCTGGTGTGCAAATCGCAAATCGCAGCGTTTGTCTCTCCGCCGCGTTCCGGCGTGTGGCTTTGAATAAGCGAGCCTTGCTGGGCAGTCGTGCCATGTGCCCGCCAAATAGGTCAGCTCGCCGAGGGACAGCTGAGCGGAGAGCAGAGAAAACGAGTGGAGATTTAGCCCAATCATGAAACTGCTGAGTCATTTAGGGGGCGTGGCCGCATCCCGCCGTCGGGCACGAGTCCGTATTGCCCCCTCTACCCTGTGCTGCGCAGGCGTTACCGGGACGACGTAACCATGGTGAAGGGCCACGTTCATGCTCCGTTGTTGTTGTCATAGGAAAACGGGGACCTCATATTTATGGGACCAAAATGGTCGTTTGCTTCCTGAAGAGTACACTTCCCGAATATACTTAGCGAAACCCCGGAAATAAGTATGTTATCGTGGGACTTTTAAGTGCACTACGTTTTGAGAGCGGATTTCGCCTACTTAACACCTTTCTCATCTAGTATACTCATTAGTAGACGAGTGCACTAATTGGGACCCGGCCGCACCAATCGGAATGCACTGAGCACGCAGCCCGCTAACCGCTAGCAGCTCATTATAGAGCATCATAACGGGAGCCAGTAATGGAGTGGGGTGGGTGGTCCCGGCCTCTGGCTGTCACAGACACACGAAGGACCTGCGCAATATATTATACCGGCACTCTCAGCGGGCCTGCAGGGACCTGATTACGATTTATACTAATTCAATACGCACTGACACTGTCCACGGGGCCCCTAATGGATGCTGTTAGCGCACAATTAATTTACTGTTCCTCCGTTTGCTTGTCAACCTCCATTGAATTAAGCCCCCCCTCCCCCTCCCCCAATCCCCCTACCCCCTGCCCCCCCCCCCCCCTCCCCCCCACCATCAGCACTCCCCCTGCAAATGGCGTATGCAAATGAATTTCCGCTTGGAAGGAACTCAAAATAAACGCGCGCGTGAATGCTTGAACCCACACATTTTTTTAAAAAGCACACAAATCAGGACTCCGTCCGCCCACCCCGCATCCAGGCAGGGCTTTCCTGCGACCGAGTGCCCCTACCCCCTCCTCCGCCGCCCCCCTCCTCTACCCCCCCCCCTCGAAGAGGGGGCAGTTTGAAGGTGAATTGTGGGCCTTAGCGGCAGAAGACTATCTGTATGCAGATGGGCCTCCGGGCTCCTTGAGCGCTGTTGGCTGCAGATTGAAGCGGGCCGGGTTGAGAAGCGTGACCACGTTGCCCGCGCTCTGGGTAAATTATGGCCCTAATTAGAGCCGGCCCTGGCAGCTCCTTCGTTACGGCAGAAATAAAGCAAGATGTCCCGTTTATTTGCAGGAGTGGTCAGCTCCTGCTTAATAACAAAGCCTCCCCCCCCCGTTATTCGTTAGGGTTCCGCTCCTCTCGTTATTCGTCCGTCGCTTCGAAAGAGCGGGCGGGTATCGCTAACAAATCCCACCAGGTTTCTGCGTGTTTTCTAATTGTTTGTGTTTCCCTTTTTTTTGCTTTTTTTTTTGCTTTTGTATGGTCTCGTGTCCGATACTAGCTGAGTACCGCCGCCTCGCTCTCTGTCAGCGTTCTGTGGCTAAATCCTATTAGAAAAATAGCGGAATTCGCAGATTCTCCCTCAACGAAGCAGGCGACTTTACCGACAGTTTGGATGCAAAGAAAGACAACGAGCTGGAACGCACAGACGCGCTGCCCTCCCAAGCTGTCCCTGCTCCGGCCCAGCAGTGGGCACGAGGTGCGAGGTCATCGCGGGGGACGGGTCGGCTCGCAGATGCAAACAAAATGGAGCCTCGTACGGTCGACAGTGAAACATGGACCAGGTTCTACCTTGTGTAAGCTACAGGTCTGTGTTCAAGGCTTATGTGCAGTTTCGCTTTTCAGGGCAAGTGGCTGTTTTAAGTCTTCCCTGGCATGTGCAGTCAAACATTTGATTGACTGGGCTCCCATGGTTACACACACACACACGACAGGAGGACGTCCCGGGTTAGCTCTGTGATTGGCAGTGAGGTCCCCTGTGTGAGGGATGGTGGCTGAACCCGAAATGGCGAATGGGAGTCGCCTTCGGTGCCCGCGGCCAGCAGGAGGGGGCGACGGCGCCGTAGATGCCCGGGCCCCGTCCCGCCCCGCCCCCCGCTGACCGTGAGCGAGCGAGCGTTAGCCCCAGAGCCGAGCGAGCCGAGCGTTAGCCCCAGAGCCGAGCGAGCCTAGCGTTAGCCCCAGAGCTGAGCGAGCCCAGCGTTAGCCCCAGAGCCCAGCGTTAGCCCCAGAGCCGAGCGAGCCTAGCGTTAGCCCCAGAGCTGAGCGAGCCCAGCGTTAGCCCCAGAGCCCAGCGTTAGCCGCAGAGCCGAGCGTTAGCCCCAGAGCTGAGCGAGCCCAGCGTTAGCCCCACAGCCAAGCGAGCCCAGCGTTAGCCCCAGAGCCGAGCGAGCCGAGCGTTAGCCCCAGAGCCGAGCGAGCCCAGCGTTAGCCCCAGAGCCCAGCGAGCCGAGCTTAGCCCCAGAGCCGAGCGTTAGCCCCAGAGCCGAGCGTTAGCCCCAGAGCCCAGCGTTAGCCCCAGAGCCGGAGATGGCCCCGCCAGCCGTCCTAATTGTCACCGGGGAAACAGATGGGCCAGCCCAATGATAGCGCAATCAGTCTTTCTCAAGCGGTCGTAAAAGTGACAGCGTGGCGGTTTGGCGGGGATGATTTATCTGTGCCCGTGTCGTCGGGGCCCTCGAACGGGGAGAGACTTTTACTTTTATTGTCGCCGTTTTTTTTGGGTTTTTTTTTTCTCGAAACCACGCCGGTCGTCACACGGCGGTCGAAGCTTCGGTCTGGATGACGGGCAGCAGGTCCCTCCGGTCTGGCTGGTCTGGCTGGTCGGGCTGGTCTGGTCTGGCTGGTCTGGTCTGGTCTGGTCTGGTCTGGTCTGGTCTGGTCTGGTCTGGCCTGGCCTGGTCTGGCTGGTCTGGTCTGGTCTGGTCTGGTCTGGTCTGGCTTGGCTGGGCTGGGCTGGTCTGGTCTGGTCTGGCTGGTCTGGTCTGGCTGGTCTGGTCTGGTCTGGTCTGGTCTTGACCCTTGAGGTTCAGCTTGAGGTCGTGGAACCCTGAGCCGGTTTATCGTCCAGGTTTCGCCCCTTTCCTGGGGAACTCCGCAGTTCCCCCTGGAGACGGTGCTCTCCAGCCGTGTGTTTTCTCCGATTCGCCGCCGTCTGCTTCTGTTTTCCCACCAATCAGGAAGACTTCATTTCCTCCGCAAGCGGGCCTCTTCATGCGCAGTCACAGAACGCGGCACGGAGCCAAGATGGAGGTTTTGCATAATATTTGTGCCTGAAGGTTACAGTGACGGTGAAAGCGGAGATGATCTGGAGTGGTGCCATGCGGTTAGGTTGGCTGCCAAGTCAGGCCAGCTCGTAACCAACCCTCTCTGTCTTGGGCTCTGGAGAGGTGAGTGCTAGGGTTTCCAGCTTTTTGACCAAGATGTTTAGAGTTTGCAGATTATTTGTACAGGTCCAAGTAACGACCGGAACCGTTTTTTCGTAATGAATTCACGTCAGAACCAACCCCTTTGTCTGTGATCTGTTCTGATAGCAACCCCCTGCGATCCACCTCAGTTCGCAAGAGGTTGCACAACCATAGCCGTCCCCAAAATCCACCGCCCCATCGGACCTGACACCCCGTACGCCTTCAGTTCCGACAGCTCATCCCCATCTCCTTCGCGAATATGCTTCCAGCTGTGCATGCTGTCCGGTTTTGACAAATCCTAGATCTGGCAAGCCTACTGCATGCCTGTGAAGGAGAGGGAGAGAGAGAGGGTGAGAGAGAGAGAGAGAGAGAGGGAGAGATAAAGAGAGAGAGGCTGTCTGGAGAGCATGCTGTTCCATTCGTGAAGGTGGGGGGGGGGGGGGGGGTGGTTATTCAGGGCCGGCCTGTTTCCGCTCTCTCACCTAGACCAGCGCTCATCTTCTCAGCCCGGTAGGTTCCTCCCGGACACAATGGCCGCTCTGTGCTCGCGATGCGCTGGCCTGCTGAAAGCATTCTTCAGGAGACCGCAGACTTCACCCGTCTCTGCTCATTTCCTTCCTTTCTGATCTCTGCTTCGCTGCCCCGACTGCAGACAGGGGTGCTGCTATTTATCCTGAAAAAGCCAAACCACAGCTTCCCCTGCCCTCCCCCCCCCAAAAAGAAATGTGTGCAGAAAGATTTTCCTCTGAAATCTACACACAAGGACGAATGGGATGTAACAAACAACCGATTGATTTGGTGAAATAATGCTGCTTGCTGAGCCTGTTATCTCATGTTGGTGAGGCTGTTTGCGAATACTTTTCGGGAAGTTCATAGATAGTGTCAGACGGAGTTCACAAAACTGCAAGCGCCAGTATTCACTCTGCAGAGTGCCTTTTGCTTTTCATGAAGACTACCCACAATCCTCTGGCTGAGGGCTTCCATGTGGAGCAGGGCTCTGCCCTGATAGGCCATGAGACTCAGCCTAAACCTTAACCAGGACAGGCACTGGACCCCGACCCTGCCGTCTAACAGGCCATGAGTCTCAGCCCAAAACCTTACCCAGGACAGGCACTGGACCCCGACCCTGCCGTCGAACAGGCCATGAGTCTCAGCCCAAAACCTTACCCAGGACAGGCACTGGACCCCGACCCTGCCGTCTAACAGGCCATGAGGCTCAGCCCAAAACCTTACCCAGGACAGGCACTGGACCCTCGACCCTGCCTCGAACATGGCCATGAGTCTCAGCCCAAAACCTTACCCAGGACAGGCACTGGACCCCGACCCTGCCGTCGAACAGGCCATGAGTCAGCCCAAAACCTTACCCAGGACAGGCACTGGACCCCGACCCTGCCGTCGAACAGGCCATGAGACTCAGCCCAAAACCTTACCCAGGACAGGCACTGGACCCCGACCCTGCCGTCGAACAGGCCATGAGGCTCAGCCCAAAACCTTACCCAGGACAGGCACTGGACCCCGACCCGCGTCTAACAGCCTGAGGCTCAGCCAAACCTTCCAGGACAGGCACTGGACCCCGACCCCGGCGTCTTCTCCGCGCGCTCAGATCGCCGATTGTTCTGGACACGCCGCTCCCAGACACGCCCTCCCCCCCCCGTCCAGATGCCCCGCCCCTTCTGACTCGGCACAGATTTTACCTCTCGGTGCGGCAGTCTCGGTGCCTGGGGTATGGGCCCCTGGGTGCCCCCACAACTTCCCCCCCCTCTGGGCGGAGCATGGCTGAATGCCTGGGTGAGGGGGACGGGGACGGGGGGGACGGGGGGGGACTAAATTGTGTTTGCAAGAAAATGAATTTGTTTATAAGCTGGATCCGCTGCCTCGCTGACCTTGCTTCCAGTCGCAGCGGAGTGTGTGTAGCGAGCTTTCGCCCGCTAAATGGGAGCCGGCTCACAGTGGCACAAAGGACCACTTTGGGGGGGGGGGGGGAGCGAGGAGGAGGGGGGGGGGGGGGCAAAAGAGTCCCCATTCTGTCTCAAATAAAAGCAGCGCAGGGCTCCAGCCGGATGATGTGCGCTCGAGGAGTGAGGGGGCTTCGTTAGGTATGATGGAGACGCCAGCACAGCTTAATGATGGATTTTTTTCCTCTGTTTTCAGGTTCTATTTTGTGTCACACAGTGTTTTTTTTTCTCTCTCTCCCTCTCCCTGCCTTCCTTTCTAAGAAAATTGTACTTGTATGAGATGCTATTATATTCGTTTTTTTTTTCTTTGACAACGGTTTTGTCAGACAACAGTAATCCAGTATTGCAGAACTTCATTCAGTAACCTTGAGGAAGGCCAGACTAATATAAAAATAAATAAATAAAAAAAGGTGTGTATTGTGTCTCTTCCATACGGAGTATGATTATAGAATTCCCTCCTTGCGTCAGACGTTTCCGAACTCCTCTGTCATTTCATCATCTGTTTTAATGTTGACGGGCTCCCATCGTGTGGACCTGTCATTATCAAAGGCTGATAAATGATTCAGCGTGAGCTGCTATCGTTTCTTTGTTTTTCCGGTCCCGCCGCTCTAGCCTCCCCAGCGACGTCCGTGGTTGCTAACTGCATATGAAAATAACGGCGCTGAGTTTCGGTCTCGTAAATGAAGTGTGCTTGTGTTAAAAGCGTGCGGGTGGATTCTCCAAGCATTTATGACACTCGTAATGGCAATAAACCTTCAAAATGATTTCCCCGATTTTGTTTTATTTACAATGTAAATGTGCCAATGAAGCATTTATATGAATTGAAGACATTTAAATAGACATTTTTTTCTTTCTGAAAACATGGTGTACCACCTACAGAGACATTTCTAATTTAATTTCCCTGGAAATAAATAAATAAATAAATAAATAAGTAAATACTCTGTCATACTCCTGTCCTGAAGGGTGTCACCATCTGCTGGTTTCTGGTGAGATCCAGCACTAGTGATTCATTTTCATCGTTTAACCTTCTCAGTGCCTTAAATGGCTTGAACGGAAACTGCAAATATAGTACTAGCAGACACTGCGGCCCTCCAGGACTGGAGTTAAACCTGCAGGCACTGCTGCCCTCCAGGACTGGAGCTAAACCTGCAGACGCTGTGTCCCTCCAGGACTGGAGTTAAACCTGCAGACACTGCAACCCTCCAGGACTGGAGCTAAACCTGCAGACACTGCGGCCCTCCAGAACTGCAGTTAAACCTGCAGACACTGCGGCCCTCCAGGACTGGAGTTAAACCTGCAGACACTGCGGCCCTCCAGGACTGGAGTTAAACCTGCAGACACTGCGGCCCTCCAGGACTGGAGTTAAACCTGCAGACACTGCGGTCCTCCAGGACTGGAGTTAAACCTGCAGACACTGCGGCCCTCCAGGACTGGAGTTAAACCTGCAGACACTGCGGCCCTCCAGAACTGCAGTTAAACCTGCAGGCACAGTGGCCCTCCGGGACTGGAGTTGGCAACCCGCTGCTTTAGAGAGTCCTGCCATATTGAACACAGCGCAGAGAGTGAGTTGCTCACATGCGTTTGGAGTTTGGTGAGTTTCCCACTTGTTGCCTGTCCTCTTGGCATGCAGGGCATTGGGCAGGTGAGTGGGTATTTGACAGTGTCAGATATAGCCGTGATGGATTGCCTGATTACAGGCCTGGCAGGGGCACTTCGCACAGATGGCAAATTAGCTGCGGACAGCTGCCCCCCTGCCAACTAACCCTCTCTATCTTTCCTTTCAGCATGACCATCTCTCTCTCTCTCTCTCTCTCTCTATCAATCTTTCTCTAAATTGCTCTTTCTGTAATGAGTCATTATGTCTGTTCCTTTGACACCATGCCTTTTGTCACATTTTCTCTTAAATATTTCACCTCTTTCTATTTAACGTCATTTTGTCTCTTTCTCTCTTATTTTTCTCTCCTTTTTTGCATCTCCTTTATCTCTGTTTCAGCCCACTTCAGTTCATTTAAAGTGGCTTTGTTGGCACGACAGAGTACCATTTGTGCATCACAAGCTCACATTTCACCACAAAAATGATCAACACTGATTTAAAAGCTCAATGCACAGGCAACCAATTTACAAAACAAGTAAGCAAATCTGTTAATTATTTTCAGGAACCAATGTTAAATAATGGAACTGTCAAACCGTTTAATTGAACAAAACCAAACTAAAGTTTGTCTTTCCTCCCTCCCTCCCTCTCCCTCTATCTCTCTCCCTCTTGCTCTCTCTCTCTTTTTCGTCTCTCTCTCTCTCTTTCTCTCTCTTTCACTCTCACTCTCTCTCCCCCCCTCTCTCTCACTCCCCCTCTCTCTCTCTTCTCTCTCTCTCTCTCTCCCTCTCTCTCTCTCCCCATCTCTCTCTCTCTCCCTCTCTCTCTCTCTCTCTCTCTCTTCCCATCTCTCTCTCTCTCCCCCTCCTCTCTCTCTCTATCTCTCCCCTCTCCATCTCTCTCTCTCCTCTCTCTCTCTCTCTCCCCTCTCTCTCCCTCTCTCTCTCTCTCCCTCGGTGGGGTCCTCCTGCTCGTTAGTCAGTGTAATTACCAGGGAAGGGAAACAGATTAGCGCGGTTATGAGACACCGTGTTTACACGGTCCGGACATACGCGCTGCCGGTAACGCTGCGTAGAGACTACACACACACACACGCACACACACACACACACACGCACAGAGGTGAGCGCCAACACCTACTGAGATAACGCCAGCGCTGGCGGGGAGTTCGGGTAATTATTATTATCATTTACATATGCAAATAATCATTAATCTCCATAAATTCCTATCTGCGCACGTGCATTCCATATGCCACTTGTTTCTCGCTTTCCCGGGAATCAAATGTCTAAATTTGCATTTGGTGATGGAGGTGTTTTATTTTACTTGGCCGGTTCATTTACGAAGGCGCGATCATTGTTTACGGGCTGGCGGCCTGTCTGTGGAGAACCTGAGGAGCATTCGTTATGAGTAGCGCTCGCGGCGCGGCAAAACACTGGGAGCAATTATAACGCGTTAAGGGCCCCTGTCATTGAAGTGCACATATTTACAATGTTCAAATATCTGTGAGCCTTTTAAACTTCAGTAGCTCAAAATTCACAGTATGGGATGCATAATCTGTGCATCCATCTTCATTTCATTGCTGTGTTTTTTGCACTTTTCCCACATGCTTTTTTAACATGGTTTTTTAATGGCATGTGTGAACAGGACAGGATGGCTAAGGTGAAGTAGCCGCCTGTTCGCCGAGGTCGGCGGTTCAGTCCGCCCGCTCCTCCTAACGGCCTTCCGCTCCCCCCACCCCCCAAAAAAAAAAAACACCACCGGGAGGAGCAGGCGATAGGCGGCCCCGCGGCGCGCTAACGAAACCTCTCAAGGGCGGCGGTATTCGAGCGGAGCCGCCGCCGCCATCGCCCCGGAGAGGTCGGCTCGTCCTCGGTGCAGACGACGCACAGGAGTCGCGGGGAAGGGGGAAGCGCGCCGTAAAACCCTTAATCGCTTTAGAGCCCGGCCTGCCGGCCTGGAGGCTGAGAGAGGGTGCGGACCGTCCGCCGGTCGGGCCGGGTCGGCGAATCGGAGGCGGCGGGGGCGAAGTTCGGCGGTGTGCAAATGGCGACCGTCGCGTCTCTTTCCCCCGCTTCTCGCCGGCGGTCTCTCTTTTTTTGGGAACGGCGGCGTTAACAGCGCCAGTGAGAGCGCCGAAGGGGCGCTGAGTCAGCGAGTCGGGGCGCCCCGTCCTCTGTGTCCTTTTCAGACTCCCGCCTGGCCCCAGTGGCGTCTCCATGGCGATTAGATCCGCCCCCCCACCCCCCCCGCCCACTCCTGACCCCAGCTTTCTCCCTTCAGCAGAATGAAAAGATTTTATTTATTTATTTTTTTTCTCCCCCCTCCCGTGGATTTTGGGGGACCTGTTAAGGGAACACGTCCCTTTAAACGTTCTGTCGGACGGGAGCCCGAGCCTCAGCTGTCCCGTGAGAAGGCTCGCCGTGATGTCATCACCTTCCCTTCCCGCATTAGCGTAACCGTAGTACTGGGGCGCCGGTGGACGGAATACTGGAAGCTCATTGGATAGTGAATCTGCGTCAGCGCCTGTCCTTTCATACAATGTTTTACGGACAGTGATTCGCCAATTAGATGTGCATCAGCAAAATAAAATGAAGATCGCTAACTAAAATAGGGGCGACATAGCTCAGGAGGTAAGAGCGGTTGTCTGGCAGTCGGAGGGTTGCCAGTTTGATCCCCGCCCTGGGCGTGTCGAAGTGTCCCTGAGCAAGACACCTAACCCCTAACTGCTCTGGTGAATGAGAGGCATCAATTGTAAAGCGCTTTGGATAAAAGTGCTATATAAATGCAGTCCATTTACCAAGATGCTCCCACATACACACACACACACTCACACACACGAGAGTCCTGTATGGTACAGTGATTCTGTGCGTGTATGTGTGACCGTATCGATTGAAACTGAACTAGCACCTATGTGTTCATGGAAATGCATTTTGGTTGATAATATTGATAATACCCACAGTGCTTGAGAGAGAGAGAGAGACAGAGAGAGAGATGGAGAGAGAGCGAGAGAGAGAGCATTTTCCTCAATGGAGTTTGCTGCACGGAAAACATCACACCACAACAGCCTTTCTGCCTAGAGTAGTATTTCTTAGTTTTAAATTAGTTTTACGTTTTATAACCAGCCTAGTACTGCAGAGTGGAACTAATTGCATTCGAGAGAGAGAGAGAGGACTGATGCGTGGTGAAGGGACAGAGGACAGAGAAACTTGGCTTTTAACATTTTTTTATTGAACAATAAATTGAAGGGAAATCCACAAACCAACAATCTTAGGCAAGATAAATGGTATGCTAAAGAATTCATCATTCAGCAGAAACAACAACAGTCAGTTCGCCGTGTCGTCTCAATTCAAATTCCTCGCATTCATTCGTCTCACAAATGAATCCATTCACCCCCTAAATTCCAAAGACTATTAATCTCTCCAGTCAGTTCATTGTACTCGTCACTGAGGTCCTCCCTCTCGCCATTTGTGTTGAATCAATTGCCCCACTGCCCCGAATCTCACAGCTGACATTCTCGCTTCGCCCTGCTGAACGTTCGGCGATGCCCCCTTTTCTCTTAGGGTAACACTGTTCTGTGGAAAAGAAAGCAGAAAGCATATTTGTGAACACAAACCCGGTGCAGAACGCCAACCTTTGGCTAATTGAAAAATGCCTCACAAATGTGAACAAAGGATATGAAAATTGTTTGAGAATCCTCAAAAGAGACTGCCCTACACCATTACATTTACATTACAGGCATTTAGCAGACGCTCTTATCCAGAGCGACTTACACAACTTTTACATTGTATCTATTTATACAGCTGGATATATACTGAAGCAATTTCAGTTAAGTACCTTGCTCAAGGGTACAACGGAAGTGTCCTTACCCGGGAATCGAACCTGCGACTTTTCGCTTACAAGCCCAGTTCCTTACCCACTGTGCTACACTCCGTCCAGACCACCACAGGTCTGCCTCCCCCACAGGTGTCTCCACAGGTGGGCTGCACATCATGCCGAAGATTCCCGTCCCCTCTCTTGACTGGCCTTCTGTTACCTTTTGCAACAGCACTCTCTCTCTCTCTCTCTCTCTCTGTTACTAAGCTCTCTGCTTGGTCACCTTCATACTCACCTGTTCTTTGGCTCCAATTTCTTGAACCAGTATGCCAAATGCAAATACGCAAACACACCCACACACCCGCACACACTCACATACGCACACAAACACCTCCCTTCAATCACAGGGGGCCTAATTTCAGTCACAGAGCTCAGTGCTTCTCTCCAAGCTTGGATAGCTAGCGTACCATCTGCCGCAAAGCCAAGACTGCTGAACATTTCCCAAGTGTGGGGTGGAATAGTAGACTGCCGTCAGTGCTAGAGCCTGGCGAGTGGACTGGTGCCCCCCCCCCCCATCTCTTTCACTCATCCTGTCCCCTAGTTACGTCCCTGTGTAATGTGTCTATCCATCCATCCATCCATCCATCCCTTTTCTATATATAACGCTTATACCTGGTCCGGGTTGCTGGGGGCTAGAGCCCATCCCAGCATGCACTGCATGAGAGGCAGACGTACACCCTGGACGGGTCGCCAGTCAATCGCAGATTATGTCTATCCACCTTTATGTCACTTTCCCTTTGCCTTTCTGTCCTCATTCCACCTTTTTCTCTCACCTTTTTTTTGTTCTCTTGACCATCTCTATTCTTGTTCTCTCTACCATCATTTTCTCACTCTCTCTCTCTCTCTCTTTGTCCGCCCCACGCAGACGGATCATGTCTTTTGTCACTTTTGCTTCTTTACCTCTGCCTGTGGGCCAGAGCAGGGGGGTGCAAAGCCAGGATTGATCTGTTAGATAATCCTGATGTGTGTAGACGGGCGCACACGGAACAGGTCAGCCAAAATCCACCCCCCAGCCCAGCATATGGGGGGCAGACCTGTGCCAAACGCATCCCAAACACTCCTGCCCTGAAACACCCCCCCCCCAGCAAGCACACCCCCCCCCCCCCCGCCCCCCCGCCCACACTCCGAGCACGCTCAACAGCGTTTCCCCACACACTCTGCAGTCCGGGCCAAGTGTATCTCGGTTAAAGCTGCTTATTGATTGTCGGAGCTGTTTAAGAGGGAAGTGTATTCCTAGATGCCGTGCGAGCGTGCCAGGAAGTTTAGGAGCCCAGCTGCTCTGGAGCGTTAGGTTTCCCTGAGAACCGTTCAGAGTAAAATCTTTCCCCCCGGTGTGCACTGCCCATCTCTTACTGATTATTATGTAGCACTCAGCGGGTAGGTTAGGCTTTGAGTCCATAAAGAATGTGTGCGCGATGTTCAACTGACCAGGCCCACTCATTCACTCAATCACACACTCACTCACTCACTCACTCACTCATTCACACACTCATTCACTCACTCACTCACTCATTCACTCACACACTCACTCACTCACCACCACTCACTCACCATCTCACACAATCACTCACTCAATCACTCAACACTCATCGCTACACATCACTCACACTCACACATTAGTGCAGTCTCGATACTCACAGTGCTATTCACTCAATCACCACTCCTCACTCACACGCACCATTCACACACTCATTCACTCCCTCACTCAGTCACTCCACCTCACTCACTACTCATTCTCCCACCACTCAATCACTCATCGCATATCATCACTCACTCATGATCTCTTGCTCACTAACCTCCAGTCTCATTCACTCATCCACTCACTCCTCATCCTCACTCATTCACTCTCACTCACGCTCATCAGTACCACAGTCATCCTCTATCACTCATCACAGTAGTCAGTTCCCTACCAGTTGGAAATACAAGGATGAGGATAAGTTGAATTCACGCAGTCACGATGTGAGTGCAGAGTTGGAGTTGGAGGCCATATGTGACGAAAAGACCCCCCCCCCAGTTAAAAGCAGAAGTGGCTCTGGGCTCCTGAAGGTCACTGCTGGGGGGCCCTCTTTATATCAGCTATAAATTTGGCCCCCGGCTGCCAGACGTGGGAGATTAATGAATGGGCACTCAGCCTTGTCTTAACTATGCTGCAATGGCTCGTTCTCCCTTCCTCTTCATCTCTCCCTTCATCTCTCTCCCTCTCTCTCTCTCTCTCTTTCTCTCTGTCTGTCCCTCTCCTCTTCTTTCACTGTTGCCTCTCTGTGTGCCTCGTCTGGTTTCTCTTCTTGCTCGCTTCTCATATCTCACCTCTCACACTCTCTCTATCTCTCTTCCTCTGCTTGCAAAATGGTTCACTGATGCCCTCTGGACAGTGGTTATTGGCCTCACAATTCACGCACATGCGATCACACACATACACATGTGCACACACACACACACACAGAAACACACAGACCTTTTCATACTTTTCCATTGTTGACTGTTGCACCTCTAACTTGTTCAAGGTGTGTGTGTGTGTGTGTGTGTGGGAGAGAGAGAGAGAAATTTTAAAATATACATTTTTGCACACGTTGTGTATGTGAGGTTGCATCTCACCACTTCAGTTCATGTAGCACAAGTGTTCATGGAAACGCCTCTGAAAAAGAGGGAGAGAGTGTGTTTGAGTGCGCTTGCAGGTGTGTTATTCACACCCAGCTGTGTCCTAGAGAGACAGCGGTTGTTGCTGGCGTCCCATTATAATATCCAAACTGATAACCAGCAGTCCTCTCTAGTTATTACAACTTATTAACACAGATTTTGGCCCCTGTTTTTTGTTTGGTTTCAGTGCCTTGTTTCACGATGGGTTTATTTCCTGGGGGCAGATCACACTCCGTCGCGCATTTTTGACACGGCAGGTATAAATCCGAACTTGTTTCCTTCACACCCTGGGAAAAACCGGACGTCGCAGGCCGAGCGTTTCCATGGCGCTGAGCCGGGCTGCCACGGGTCCACGTTGCCGCGGAGAAAAAGCTGGGCTGCCGAAATAAATCGACCGCGTGCCGTTCCGCGGGTGGAGAAATAAGACGTTGTGTTCCAGGAGCGTTTGGGACGGGGGCCGTCTGAAGCTTTGTCGAACGCGGCTCATCGGACCCGAGCCACACCGCCAGTCTAAAAGGCGGATTTTTTTTCGGTGGGTGTTTTCCGGCTTGTTTTCTTCACAGTTCCCCTGTATTCCTGGTTTATTTTGCTTTATTTCTCTCCCGATAGGGATCGCTCCGAGGGCGAGATTGCGCTATTTTGGTCGCAGATGAACGGCGGGATGAAGGAGCGTCTGGGCCTCTCTGGCTCTCTCACTCGGGTTCGAGCCTGGCTCTCTCTCTCTCTCTCGGGTTCGAGCCTGGCTCTCTCTCTCTCTCGGGTTCGAGCCTGGCTCTCTCTCTCGGGTTCGAGCCTGGCAGCCTGGCTGTCTGATGCCTGCTGTCCTGTTCACTCCCCGTACTGAGGAGGAGAGCTCAGCGTGGTTTCTTCTCCTCCGACAGACGCACTGGGTCACCGTCTCCCCAAATCCTGAGTCATACGGATCTGGCCGAATTACACAAACACAAACACACACAGGCACACACACACACACACACACACACAGACACGCACACACACACACAGGGACACACAGTCACATGCACACACACCCATACACACATACACACACACACACACCCATGAACATACACACACACACAAACACACACACACACAGATTCCTGTTTGCTCATTTCTCCACCCTCCCCTCTTCTGCAATTCCCATATCACATAGCCGCGGCTCCACAGCGAAACAGAAATGCATTATTGATAGGTGTTTTGAATACCTGTAGAGCTGGTGCGTATCGGGATCCAGATTCCTGATAGATTTCGATCGGGCCCTATTTTGTCTGATTTACGCAGCTTTTGCTTTCCCTCTCTCACTTCACACTGAGGTCCTGACCAGTCCCCCCTCCCACCTAATGCGCATTGGTTAATCCTTACATGAGATGGCTTTTCGGAATGTTTTTTAATTTTCAAAATTCTAATCCAGTGTTCTAGAACTCCAGCGCTTTCAGTTACCGCTTCTGACTGTGACATCAGCATTAGAATGTTCAGTGAAGACCATCTTGCACCTAAAAGGGTTTGGTAATGGCTCCCGGTGATTTGGGCGAATGGGGGTGGAACCGCCCCCCATCGGCGTCGGTCTCCCTTCGTCTGTCCAGTGGTGGATGACCGTAACAGGCTCCCCTCTCCGGTCCGTTTCCTCGGCCAATCAGAGCGGATCGCGGCGAGCGCAGGGCTCCTCTTGGTATGCAGGAAGCGGGCCGGGCCTCAGGCGCAGGTCCTGCTCTCTCCAGCGCACCCGTTTAATAATGGATAAAGTGAGGGAGGCGTTACGCATGATCTGGTCTGGGGGGTTTTTTATGTGCGGTGTGTGAGCGTATGGAGGCCTCTCTGGACTTTCCTCAGTGACGATTTGTTATTAAAAGGCTTAAAAAAGGCCTTGCTCTGTGGGTAATAGTGTGATATTCTGTCAGACTGTTATCTAGAGCGGAGGCTTGTGATTTCCCCCCGCCTCGTTTGAGAAGGAGAGGAGGGAGAGACGGGTTTTCCCTTTTTTCGGGAACGGGGGAGCCTTCCGGTGCTTTCTCCCTCCCGGACTATTTTGGCCCCCCCCTGACCCCGCGGTCTCTCGCTGGTTGCCCGGTAACTCCCCCTTAAGACAGCGAGGTTCGGGGGGGAAGGTCACGGAGTGCGCGGAGGATGACTGAAACGTACGGCGCGATGAAGGAGTGCAGGGCGCCGGGAGGGGGGACACCGTAAATCGGGAGGGTGGAGGGTGGGGGGGGGGGGGTCCGATGTAGAACAGCGGCGGCGCAGGCCTTGTAAAGAGGCCTCTGTTTGTGCGGCTCTCTCTCTTTCAGACGCCGCCGTGTGAGTTCCGGTCGCTGTCCTCCGGTGACCCGCGGCTGCTCTGCTTCCCTAACTTTTTTCCCGCGGACCGCGGCTCTCTCTCTCTCTCTCTCTCTCTCTCTCTCTCTCTCACCGAACTCGGAGAGACGGGCGACGGCGCTCTTCTCCACCCGAGCGAAGAGGCCCCTCGGCCCCAGCGGCAAACGGCGTCCTCGGTTTCAGTTTCACAGACGCTTCTCTATTTGTCCAGTCTTCTCACGTTGTACTCCCAGGGCTAGGGAACACACACCCGGAGCCCTCCCATGCTATTTACTGGAGCGAAATCCCGCCGTACAGCTCTGTTATTAAAGAGCAGAGGTGTGACACAGACACTCCAGCAGTCCGCTCCTGTGTTTGCCGCTTTTTTTTGTTTTGTTTTGACAGCAGGACCGAAAGTCTGGCGTTTTTTTTGGTTTTTTTTTTAACGGCTCCCGGTCTGTCTCCGGGCGGCGGACGTGGTGTCTGTACTTCCTGGCTGGACAGGAAGTGCAGCCGTGCTATGATACGCGGTCGTCATTAGCATGAGCGCGCACGTAGGGGCGTCTGCCGCCTCTTCGCTCGGCGAGGACCGGCGGGTCAGGAAGGTTTATTGGTGTCGTGCCAGTCGGAGAAACATTATTTGAATATTACCTGATTTAAATCGGAATGGGGCGTATTTGCGTGTGTGTCGAGGTTGTAGGGACGAGCCTAATTGGCTGTTTACGATTTGGCGGCCGTTCCCTATGGGATGGTTCAGTGGTCGTGTCGTCCTAGTGACCTGACTAACCAAGTTAAGGAAAGCAGGGTGTGAAGCAGTAATTAGGGAAGAATTGGGTGGGATGGCAGTATAGCAGGTAGCTTTCATTTATGGAACTGGCTGTGTAGGTTTGCGAAACGCTACGGGAACTTGCTGTGTAGGTTTTTGCGAAATGCTACAGGAAGTGGATGTGTAGGGTTGTGAAATTCTACGAGTTTCTCATTCATTTAAGGAATGCAGAGTCAGTGTTCATGTGTTTGAGTTGGGGCGAACAGTACAGGTTTCTGGACTTTGTGGAGGTTGGGGGGGGGGGGTTACATTGTCAACATGAATTCCTGAATAAGTCATGTGTAGAGAAAGATGGTAACACTGCAGGTCCGTGGTTTATAAGGGTTAGGGTTTTTCAGTCCACGTGGTCAATGTGGTAAAAAAAAATCCTGGTCTGTGATTCTGTGAGTACTTAGGGCAAAACTGCTGTGAGTGTGGGGGGTATATGGGGTCGGGGCTGTGGTTCTGCGAGTTTAGCAGGTATGTGGGGTCTGGGCTGCAGGTCTGTGAGTTTAGCCAGTGTGTGGGGTCCAGTAATGCAGTTCTGTGAGTCTGTGAGGTGTGTGGGTTTTAGAGCTGCAGGTCTGTGAGTTTAGCAGGTGTGTGGCTTTAGTTCTGCAGGTCTTTGAGTCTGTGAGGTGTGTGGCTTTAGAGCTGCAGGTCTGTGAGTCTGTGAGGTGTGTGGCTTTAGTTCTGCAGGTCTGTGAGTCTGTGAGGTGTGTGGGTTTAGAGCTGCAGGTCTGTGAGTCTGTGAGGTGTGTGGGTTTAGAGCTGCAGGTCTTTGAGTCTGTGAGGTGTGTGGGTTTAGTTCTGCAGGTCTGTGAGTTTAGCAGGTGTGTGGGTTTAGTTCTGCAGCTCTGTGAGTTTAGCAGGTGTGTGGCTTTAGTTCTGCAGGTCTGTGAGTCTGTGAGGTGTGTGGGTTTAGAGCTGCAGGTCTTTGAGTCTGTGAGGTGTGTGGGTTTAGAGCTGCAGGTCTGTGAGTTTAGCAGGTGTGTGGGTTTAGTTCTGCAGGTCTGTGAGTTTAGCAGATGTGTGGCTTTAGTTCTGCAGGTCTTTGAGTTTAGCAGGTGTGTGGCTTTAGTTCTGCAGGTCTGTGAGTTTAGCAGGTGTGTGGGTTTAGAGCTTCAGGTCTGTGAGTTTAGCAGGTGTGTGGGTTTAGTTCTGCAGGTCTGTGAGTCTGTGAGGTGTGTGGCTTTAGTTCTGCAGGTCTGTGAGTTTAGCAGGTGTGTGGCTTTAGTTCTGCAGGTCTTTGAGTCTGTGAGGTGTGTGGGTTTAGAGCTGCAGGTCTGTGAGTCTGTGAGGTGTGTGGCTTTAGTTCTGCAGTTCTGTGAGTTTAGCAGGTGTGTGGCTTTAGTTCTGCAGGTCTGTGAGTTTAGCAGGTGTGTGGGTTTAGAGCTGCAGGTCTGTGAGTTTAGCAGGTGTGTGGGTTTAGTTCTGCAGGTCTGTGAGTTTAGCAGGTGTGTGGGTTTAGTTCTGCAGGTCTGTGAGTTTAGCAGGTGTGTGGCTTTAGTTCTGCAGGTCTGTGAGTCTGTGTCCCGGCGTCTGGGATCTTGGTGCATCAGCAGTTTCCCTGCAGCGCCTGCTGTAATGGAACAAGCACTTGATCCTGTTACCTAATGGCTTGAGCGGGCTGCGATTAGCCCAGCTAGCGTCCCCGGGGGGACGGC
Organism: Anguilla rostrata; assembly: GCF_018555375.3. Lineage (NCBI taxonomy): Eukaryota > Metazoa > Chordata > Actinopteri > Anguilliformes > Anguillidae > Anguilla > Anguilla rostrata. The sequence continues at coordinate 69,102,535 of NC_057935.1, read as the reverse complement.
GGAACAGCGGCGGAAAGAATGGACAATAATGCGCTGAACCGGGGGCTGAGTTCCTACCGCCCTCCTGCTCCACCCCCCCCCCCCCTTCACCCTCCCCCAGGCCTTGGGTCCTTCTCCTCCTGCTCCGTCTCTCCTCGCCCCAAAGTGTTACTGCTTCTATTTCTGTAAAAAACATTTCAACCTGCTTACATTATTATTAAGCAGAGTGCATGAGTCTGGAGAGATTCCGAGTCTCATTACAGCTTTTGTTTGTGAGTTTGGCCCAAGAAATGATAAATCAAAAATAAGCAATAATCATATTTAACAACATGCGTTCATTCTTGACTTGTATTGGAGCCGTTTTTTGGCTTTTTTGCTGTAAATTATGTGAGTGGACACATCGGTAGGCTGGTCACTAATGTCTGTTTCTCTTCTTTCCGGTCCTGCCCTGACCCGATTGGCCACCGTGCTTCTGATCCTGCAGGTAAGCTGTTGTCACGTTCTTCTGCAGTCAGTGTTCTGCTCCGGGTGTGTGCTGAAGAGCCTCCATGGCTGGTCTGAGTGTCATGAGGGTGACTGTCATTTGCACTATGATCTCCAGATATCAAATAATAATTACAATAATAATCATCATTATCAGCATTATCATTATCATCATCATCATCATCATCTTCATCTTCTTCTTCTTCATCACCATCATCATGATCATTGTTATATGTTGTTTTATCTTACCTAGGGAATATTTATTTATTCATAAAAATTTCAATCTTTATAGTTTTGCCGTGGTGTTAATATATGGGACAGTCAGAGATCTTCACTGACAGAATAAGGC
>NC_057935.1:69029224-69096724 GCF_018555375.3 Anguilla rostrata | reverse complement strand
CTTATTGATCTCATAATCGATGGAGCTGCTTATAGTGGAGTATCTTTACTGAATAACAGCGTGATTACATCTCCATATCGAATGCGGGAGGCGCAGAACTCGCTTGTGACAGACGCCTGGGCGGAGGCGAACATGCTCCCGGCAAAACGATGTGGCGGTCGCCACGGAGACGGAGGGAGGGGAGCGTGCGTCTTTTTTTTTCGAGGGGTGCCGGGGAGACGTCCCGTTCGCCGTGTCACGCGGGGCCGCTCCGTGGCCTTCGCTGGAAGGGGATTGGCCGGGTTTGGGCCAGGTCAGCGGGACACAGGCCTGGCGCTCCTGCGGGCGCACAGGCTGTCCTATCACAACCTGCGTCATTGAGGGGTCAGCGGGCGCCAGGGCACTTTGGCGAGCTCGCCGGCTCCCGTGGCGACGTTGGCGCGGGGAGGCCAGTGGGCGGGGCTTACGATCTGCGTGCCCCGCTCTGATTGGCCCGTGTCCAGCTGTCTCACGTTGTCCTAGTTTGCTTGGCCCTGGTCGCTGTCTCCTGTCCCCTCCCTCTGGTGTCTGATTGGCCCAAGCTGGCCACAGGCAGGAGCTGCCAAAATGGCTGCCCGTCCTCCTCCAGAGAGTCCGTGCCCTTCACCCCTCGAATACCAGCGGCCCTCTGTCCGTTTCCCTGTCGTCCGTCTCTGCGCTCTCTCATTCACACCATCTCTTCCATTCAAGATTAGGACAGGGGCCTGTTTTTCGGCCTGACGTCCATTTACTCATCTCCTTGTGTTTCTCTGCACTTACACCAATACCGGTACAGTCTCCTGCTGCAGTCTGTGCTCTGGACGCAATTCAGTCCAGTTTGGAATAAGTGCAGACCAGATGAGATTATTTAGAAATGGATTACAATAGTAAGATTAGGCATTATTTTTTTAAATGCATGTACAAGTTAGTTTTGCAGTTTGCAGTTTAAGCATTTAAATGTCAATTTATTCAAATGTTTTACAGAAGGTGCATTTAGCAGGGCAAGAAAAGCACTGCTAGAACTAGAAATAAACTGCATATATAACATAGTAATGTGTTCCTTGTTTACACATATGGCTGAATGTAAAGATAGCACCTCAGCTGTATAAAAGATTTGCATCACTTGCTCTGTTCTCTAATGTTTGTACATTCTGCTCAGAGCCAATGACATTGATTGTAGGTGACATGCTGTTGACATCTTGTTGTGAACTTCTAGCTAAGTTGTGCGGTTGTGGGCCATACTTTTTGGTCCAAGGTCACATTTGGGTTTTGACCTGGAGAGCCTTACGTTTCTACCCCTCACAAGCAGTGTGAGTTACGGTCATCTCCTTTTCCCGAACACATTTTTTAAGAGAATGTCACATGGCATACGTAACAGCTTACAGCCCGTAAACATTATTAGTCGTTATTGTTATACCTGCGGATGCAGGTGAAGGCTATTAGATGTTTGGAAGTCCCTGCGCTCCCACGTATAGCTGATGTTGCGTATTCGTTTTCAAATGCATTGCGAGATTAGGTTTTTTTTTTTTTTTCCCGAGTATGCAAAAAACGGACAAACTCACGAGCCGATTGGACATTCCACCCTATCAGCGAATCGGCGGGGGCTTCAGCGGAAGCGCTTTGATTAAAGCGTGCCACGGTCCGCCCGGTCTGCGGCGAAAAACCACTTTTAATAAGGGGCCCTGATTGCCATTTCATTAGCTTCAAGGGCGTCCACGGCTGTCAGCCTTCAGGAAGAAATGAAAGGCTGGAGAAGTACAGGCCAGGGGAAAAAAAAGAAAAAGAACGGTTGAGGGTGTGGGAGGGAGAGAGAGAGGCGCTGTCAGTTTTCGGGGCTCCGTCGACGTGCGCCCTGGGGTACGATTCGAGAGGAGACGATCGTGGAAGTTTTCTGATTGGGCGGCTGTGTGGCGACTGTGGAAGAAGGACGTGTGATTTTTCTGGGAAAGACATTTTGTTTCACACTTGAGGTTGTTTCACTGCGCTCCACTGCTTGGTCAAAACAAGTCCTCAGCAGGGACCAGAACCGGTTTATTGTGATGTTCCTGTGACTGACACAGCTAGACACAGCTAAAATGTCTCTTTCCTTCGCTTGTTACATTATTAAAAACCCAAAGAGTAGGTTCTCTGCAATTGCAATGTGCTTTTTTTTTTTTTTTGTCAAAATTCTAACTCAAGGTCCTAGAACTCTTTCAGCTACCAGCAGTGATTGTGACATCAGCATTAGAATGTTTAGTTAAGAACATTCTAATCACGTATTTGTGGTCTTACACCTTAAAGGGTTGAAATAACTCTTTAGGCCAAGGTGAAATCTAAAGTCTTCTCCAGACCCGTGAGAATTTTCAGTGGAAATCGTCACAAACCAAAAGGTGCGATCACATGGTGCAACACAGCTCTGTTCGATTTGTGAGTAGCAGTTGCTGTTCATCATTTTCTGGAATTTTACCATTTTAAAAGATGCTTAAATAATTTCAAACAGTTGTTTGACCCACTGCTGACATGCTGTTGGTGATTACTAACCATCAGCGAGACAGACGCTGACAAAGAAATAAATAACTAAATAAAAATGGCATTACCCTCACAGTGACAGGTGACAGTCATAAACTCCGCCCCTTCTTATTTTTCCCGCCCTCCCGATGTCCCCTCCCCTTTTACCTCCCGTGTGAGCGCTGAGCAGCGCTGAGGAACCCATCAGCAGTATTTCAGCGGTCCTCCCTCCCCTTTACTGCCCCCTGATTAATGGCCCCTGGCCACCAGTATAAATCCTCTCACCCGCCCCTCCCCCCCACCAAGGTGTCCTTTCAGGCTGAGAGCGCCGCCCCCCCCCACTCCCCCCCCCCCATCTCAGACCCCCGCGAGCCTTCCGCGTGTTACGCACCGCACACGGAGGCGGGGAGGAGACGCGTCCCGCACCTCCAGGGCGACGGGCGGGACACCGGCGAAACCCGTTTTGAAGCTCCGTTTTGTTTCATACGGAGGAAACCGCAAATAAATCGAGGTCAAAAAGGACGAGCCGTTTGTGATTTCAGGCAAAACTGTTTTTTTCATTATTTAAAATCTTTTTTTTATGGGGCTCAGTGATCCAGATTTTGATGGGATCCTGTGATTTGGATTTTAATGCTGTTTAAAGCCATCCGGACGTTTATGGGGTCAGGGAATCCACATTTTTTGATAAGGACCAAGCGATCCATATTCTTAAGGAGTGCTGGTGATCCCTGGGGGGGGATTGACACATTTGAGTGATCAACTGGTTTAGGTGTTCAGGTGGTCATGTGATATGGTCAGGTGATCAATATTCTGATGAGGTCAGGTGATGCCTTGCTCCCCAGTGAAATGCCACTGTGTGCTTTACATCAAAGGAGTCTGTCACCCGCCCTGCGGGTCCGTCTCCGTGCCTCCCAGGAGTCTCTGCCAACCCAGATGTGACCTCACATCCTGTCTCTGGGACTGAAAATCGCTCAGAGCAATTACATTTCCTGCTGACTTTGCCTGGGTAGCATAATTGAGGCAGTTGCTGTTTTATTTCTCTGGGCCGGTATGTAAAAAAGGCCTGTGCCAAGAAGGCAATGGAGTGTGTGTGTGTGTGTCTGTGTGTGTATATACGTGTATGTGTGTGTGTGTGTGTTTTGTGTGTATGTGTGTGTGTGTGTTTGTTTGTGTGTGTGTTTCCATGTGTTTGTGTGTGAGTGTGTGTTTGTGTGTTTGTGTGTGTGTGTTTCTGTGTACGTGTACGTGTGTGTATGTGTGTGTTTGTGCGTTTGCATGTGTGTGTGTGCCTGTGTGTTTGTGTGTCATGTGTGTGCATGTGCATGCGTGTGTGTGTGTGTGTGTGTGTGTGTTGAATCCTCACCCATATATACACCAGAGGTCAAGTGAAATCCCAATTACAGGAATAAAATGGTTTTTGTGCAACCTTTTAATTAGCGACTGATTTAGATTTGGACCTCCAGATGAGATGCACGAACAGTGACCTCAATCTAAAACTGAGGCAGAACAAAAAAGACCCACTGGACCCTGCAGGCTCTTTAACGTAGATCCCGGACAAGACGGGTTCTTCATAAGCAGCTCTGATTAACCATTGTGGGGAGAAAAAAAGAAGAAAAAGAAAAATGGCAACTCCCTCCCTATTTAAAAGATTTGGCCCTGACAGTTAATTTGGCCGGCGTGTTTCCTCTCTCTCTCTCTCTCTCTCTCTCTCTCCCCTTCTCGCCGTGGCCGTCCCAAGGCCGTTCAAGCTCCGCCCCCTTCCCGGCGGGGCCGTTGCCGGGCTGCTGAGATGGCGCTTGATTGCGTGAAGCGAATCGGGCGCCGTTTCAGGTCCTCCCCATGTATCTGTTTCATTGGTCTAACCAGTGGGCGGGGGGCGGGAGGGGCTCTGTCAGTCACGGTCGCCGTGCCGACAGGTGATTGAAGCTTCGCCGCCCGGCCTGTTTACAAAGTACCGAGGCAGGCCGCGGGGGACGTGCTTGTTTGCAGGCGCGAGTGTGTGTGTGTGTGTGTGTGTGTGTGTGTGTACGCGTGTGTGAATGCATGTGCGAATGCATGTGCGTGCATACATGTTTGTGTGTGTGTGTGTGTGTGTATGTGTATGTGTACATGCGTGGGGGGGGGGGGGGTCAAATATATACTTTGGCAACAATATGGAAATTTAATTACTAGGAACTGTTAAACAGAAAAGGCTTGCCATCTGACCAAAAGGCCCTGCCTCAGTGAGCGTACTGTAGCTTTAAGAGAATGTACCCCGCGGTAACCGAGGATACGGTCTCCCGTAGCCGCCGATAAGCGGCGCGTTGCGGAGCAGGGCCGGCGGCGCGTGAGCTCGGCCGGTCGAACCCGCGATGCGATCGGAGGCGAGGACCCCGGCGGCGCGTGGTCACGGGTTCCTCTCCGGATCCGCGGGCCTGGCCCAGGGCCAGCGTTTGGGCACGGACCGCGCCTCTGTGGGAGCGCACACTGGCCCGATTGTGCAGCCGCGCTCGCCCCGGTCGGCCGGTGTGTCCTAACCACGGCACCACGCTATAGGAGGAGTCCATTTTCCCTCTTAGCCAATGAGAGGGTCCACTGTACAGACCCCTGCAAAAGGGACAAACACGCTTATCTTTTTACCTCACTGCAGGATATACAGTAGCGCCGACGCCAGCCATGGCGATGCGACTTTGCGTGTTAGTTTCCATATCTGTGGGGTGGCTGGGGTGTGGTGTGTGAGGCTGTGTGTGTGTGTGTGTTTGTATTTATCGGTTTGCAGCGCAGAATCAATAGTTATTCATCCGTCCAAGTGTGCGGCGGTGAAAGGGAGAGCTATTCGCCGGGCAGATGGTTGGGGGGCTGTTACGGAGGAAGGATGGGGCGATGGGAATCGCGCGCGGGACCCCTGGCTCGCACAAAGGAGCCATTGTGGCTCAGAGCGCTCACCGTGGAGGGCCGACGTGGGACCGGTGTTTCACAACCAGAAGCTGGGAAGAGCTGGGGAAAAGGAGCATGGGACAGACACGGGGAGATGAGCACTGTCACGCAAACAATAATACACACACACACACACACGCATATACACACACACAGACACACCACACACACTCACTCACACACTCACCAAACAAACCCCCAACACCACACTCACACACTCCACACCACACACACACACACACACCACACACACACACCACCACACACACACACACCCACACACACTCACACACACACTCTCACTCTCCACACACACACACACACACAGACTCACACACTCTCACACACTCTCACACCACCATCCACTCACACACACACACACACACACTCACACCACACTCACGCAACACACACACACAACACCATCACACACACACACACCACACACTACACACACACACACTCACTCTACATACACACACCACACAAAGATCCACACACCACACACACACACACCACTCTTCTCCTCACACGAACAATAACCACCACACACCTTCCCTCACCAACAACACACATACACGCCACACATACTAATACACACACACATTTCTCTACACAAACCACACGTCTCTCTCTCACACAACACACACATTCACACACACACGTTACACATGCTCTCTCTCTCACACCAGACCACACGACACATCCCTCTCACACACACACGCTGTACCATCTCTAACCAACAACAGACACGCTCTGTTCAACACACCAGATTAAGCAGTGTACCCTTTACTACAGCATATCGCCATGCGCAGCCTGACCTCATACACGACTGCACATAAAATATGCAATCTGGGTTGTGAATCCAGTAAGTCATGGGTTCATATCCCGCAGAGGACACGGTATCTATAAGACTTCCGCGGCTTCTGCATAAACCCCACTGCATGGTCACACCCTGGTGTCCTCCAGCCCCTCTCCATTGAAGCTCAGCTTCATAAATTATGAATCTCCAAGTCTGCGATTCTCCCTGCAATGCTTATCTTCATGCGTTCTTCTTTCTAAGAGGGCACAGATGCCGCAGTTCTCCTTGTTGCTGTACGTGTGAGTGTGTGTGTGTGTGTGTGTGTGTGTGTGTGTGTGTGTGTGAGAGATTTAGTGTGTGTGTGTGTGTGTGTGTGTGTGTGTGTGTGGTGTGTGTGTGAGAGAGAATGTGTGTGTGTTGTGTTGTGTGTGTGTAGGTGTTGGAGTTTTGTTGAGGTGTGTATGTGCATGAGTGTGAGTGGTGTAGTGTGTGGGAGTGTGAGTGTGGTGTGTGTGTGAGGTGTGTGTGTGTGTGTGTGTGTGAGTGTGTGTGTAGGTGTGTGTGTGAGAGAGAGTGTGTGTGTAGGTGTGTGTGTGTGTGAGTGTGTGTGTGTGTGTGCGTGTGTGTGTGAGAGAGTGTGTGTGTAGGTGTGTGTGTGAGAGTGAGTGTGTGTGTGTGTGTGTAGGTGTGTGTGTGTGTGTGTGTGTGTTAGAGAGTGTGTGTGTGTATGTGTGTGTGTGTGTGTGTGTGTGTGAGAGTGTGTGTGTAGGTGTGTGTGTGTAGATGTGTGTGTGTGTGAGTGTGTGTGTAGGCGTGTGTGTGTGAGAGTGATGTGTGTGTGTGTGTGTGTGTGTTGTGTGTGTGTGGAGTGTGTGTGTGGTGTGTGTGTGTGTGTGTGTGTGTGAGGGTGTGTGTGTATGTGTGTGTGTGTGTGTGTGTGTGTGTGTGTGTGTGTGTGTGTGTGTGTGTGTGCGTGTGTGTGTGTGAGGGGGTGTACCCTTTGTACCCGGCTCTGTTAAAGCCAGCTGTTTGCGTCTGCGATTAGCTGGAGGTTCCGGAGCGGGAAAACCTCACGTTCCTGTTCCACGAGCGCCCGCCCATCCCCCCGGGGCTCCGCTTCGCACGGCGGGGTTCGCGGACGTAACGGCGGTAACGCTGATGAATGTCAATCCCGCCATCTCCCGCTCGGCGCTAACGAGACGGGTACGCCCCTCCGTGTGAGAGCGCCGCGGCGTGACGGAGAGGGCCGCGCACTACGGAACGGCGGCGGCGGCGGCATCCGGAATATTAAGCTTCCAGGGAACGGGAACGCCGGAGGAATCGGAATACCGGGACGTACCGTAGGAGAGAGAGGGAGATGTGATCGGATGTGAGCTACTCACTATGGGGGGGGAGTGAGAAGGTCACTCCTATACATTACAGGCATACGTACACTTACATAGCATTTACATTGCGTCCATTACAGCTAGATATATATACTGAAGCAATGCAGGTTGAGTACAGTACCTTGCTCAAGTGTACAACAGCAGTGTCCTACCCGGGAATCGAATCTGTGACCTTTAGGTAACGAGACCAGTTCCTTACCCATTACACTACACTGCAGCCCTACAAGCTGCAGACATAACAGATGGACACCACTCTTGAGGGGACAGTCACTGTTTTGGCCGTGGATAAAATGCTCATTTGAAGTGAAAGTAAACACACATTTTAATGTGTTGTTACCAGGCCTCTAAAATGGATGCTATTTCATTGCGCAATGTGCCCACGCTCGGTTTAAAAGACGTGATCTCCAATGGATTTCAGCCATGTCCAGCTGAGGCTAACTGGAGCGATCGATCTGACATAAAGGTCACTCCCAATTAGCAGCGGTCGCTACGTGCTCAGTCTTCCTGAGGGAGCGATGGACAGCGACGTTGAGTGTCAGTTCGGCCCCCCTCCCCCTTAAGCCCACCCACCCACCCCCCCCACCCCGGCCCCCCCGTGTCCCGTCACAATACATAAAGGTCGTTGGGGGTGACTGTAGTAATTCGCTCCTGTAACAGTGAGATTTTAAGCTGTTTAGACCCTGGTTGCCGTGTTTCCTCTGTGTGGTTTGTGAGTGAGACTGAGGCAGACGGCCATCTTTGTTCTTCGTGGTCAGATTAGCTGAAGTATGGTGGATGCGCTGTGGTTCGCTGTAAGACAGCCCAGGCCACAGAGCTGATGGCTTTTGCCGCAGCGATCACTGCAAAAACCAAAAAAAGAAAAAGAGTCAATCTGGCTCATGGTGTGATGGTTCTTCCAGAACTTTCCACACAGTTGCTGGGTGAAGCCAGGCCAGAGAGGTGCTCTGTGCATTTCCGATTGATCAGACTCGTCACTGAAATCCCCCCCCCCCCCGATCCCACCCTTCCTTCTGTTTCCGCTTCCCTTTGTTACCCCTGTGCCGAAAATCACCTCAGCTCCGCCCGAGCCCTCCCCAACCCCCCACCCCACACCCCGCCGGGCCCCGCGCCGCTCCTGTCCAATCCCGCCGGCCCTTATCGTGACGCCGCTGGAGACGAGGGTCCAAACGGAGGCCGCCCTTCGTTCTGCTCGTTCCCCCTCCGCCAAATCGGTGCCACCGCTGGGGGGCGGGCCGCGCGCTGCATCGTATAGCGAACAGGGGGAGGGTGGGAAATGTACTGGGGCCCTGATGGTCACACGGTACTGCTGGACTCCTCCTGGTGTCCCTTCAGGGGGACGGCACTTCACCTGGAGTGTTCCAGCACTCTGTGCCGTGCGGCCGTCTGTGCGGTAATGCGGCTAAGGTGTTAAGTGTAAACTATAACACCGGCTCAGCTGCAGATCAGTACGGCGGGGTACTGAAGTGTATAATGAGACCATCCACTGCTTTACTGTTTATTTCGGTTTTGTATTGTTTTTAATTTTTATTGCGCCGAGACTGTGAAGTGTCGCCGGCAGTGCAGTGTGCGCAGCTGGGGCGATCCACAGATGTCCCTTCCTGGTGTGAGCTGCAGGTCTGAATAGCTGTTAGCATACGGAAGGAGCCCCTCACGCTGAGTGAATGAAGAGTTATTGGCCAACGCTATCTTTGGTAGTCATGTGCTGCAGGTCCACAGTCCTCCACCGGAGGTCCAGTTTTTATTTACTCCACCTGTTTACAGCTTATAGTTCTGTACAGCGCAGAGTGTGCGTATGTGTGTGTGCATGTATGTGTGTGTGTGTATGTGTGTGTGTGGGTGTGTGTGTGTGTGTACATGTGCGTGTATGTGTGTGTTCGTGTGTGCGTGTGTGAGTGTGTGTGTGAGTGTGTGTGTGTGTGTGCATGCGTTTGTGTGAGTGTGTGTGTGTGTGTGTGCATGCGTTTGTGTGAGTGTGTGTGTGTGTGTGTGTATGTGTGAGTGTGTGTGTGTGTGTAACAGCTTGATAGGAGGGACACCCTCAGTCTGCCGTCTCTGCTCTGGTGACACGGTGCAGGGACATGGGGAGTGAGGAACAGAACAGCCAGTTCCAGCAGCATGAGCCGTGCTGCACCACCCGGCTCGAGTGCAGCCCGCATGACTGATCAGCCCGCCTGCTCAGGCTGAACCTAGAGGTCCGCACCTGTGATTCATCTCACAGACACAGATTACCTCACCTGTGATTCATCTCACAGACACAGATTACCTGACCTAAGACTCATCTCACAGACAGAGATTACCTCACCTGGGATTCATCTCACAGACACAGATTACCTCACCTGTGATTCATCTCACAGACTGAGATTACCTCACCTGTGATTCATCTCACAGACTGAGATTACCTCACCTGGGATTCATCTCACAGACACAGATTACCTCACCTGTGATTCATCTCACAGACACAGATTACCTCACCTGTGATTCATCTCACAGACATTACATCACCTGAGATTCATCTCACAGACACAGATTACCTCACCTGAGATTCATCTCACAGACACAGATTACCTCACCTGTGATTGATCTCGGAGACTACGTCACCTGAGATTCATCTCACATACACAGATTACCTCATCTGTGATTGATCTGGACAGACACAGATTACCTCACCTGAGATTAATCTCACATACACAGATTATGTACGTCAGAATGTTTACATAACATTTTACCCAAACATGTTCAGGGGCCTGTGTATGAGGTGTAAATACTAGAGTTCATCTAGCATGCTTTTATCATTATTATTACTATTATTATTTACTTATTAATGAATGAACAGAGAACGCAACACAACAGAGAACAACAGATTTCTGTTATTTTGTAAGGAAAACCGCAATTCAGTGTGTCAGTGTTAGCTTTGGTTTGGCTGTTGTTCTGACCCCATAACAAAAAAAAAACAAAACAAAAAAAACAAACAATGAAGGAGCAGATGTCCCTCCAAACATTCTCCTATGAAACGCTACAGTACGCTTTTCTCTTTCTCTTTCACGGCTGGCTTTCCGTCGGCTTCCGTGGGCTCGGCTATCGGAACGAACAGAACGCGGCGAGGCTGTTTCCACAATACCGCCGTTGTGTAACCGCCGCTCGCTGCCAGGACTGAACAGTGGGGGCCATTCTGCACCCCCTGAAGCCCCCCCCCCCCCCACCAATCAATGTTTTTCGGCGTGGGACGCTCCATAGGCGTGGGCGGTACTGTACGCGGTGTAAGCAGTGCCCAGTCTGACGGGATGAACTTCGTGAAAGAAAATCTCTGTGCTCAAATCTGCCACGGAGACAACAAAAAAAACTAGCTTCTGAGAGTCTAAGCACTGTTCAGTCCAACTTCGCTTTGTTCATCCCCTTAGAAGATTATATGATTACATGTTATTATAAGCGGAAAGGACGATAAATATTAATGTAGGGGTGGGTGTAGAGAATGGAAAAAGGTCAACGTCACATCCCCGTATTCCTGAAGGGGCGTCCTGTTTGTAGGTTGTGAATGTTTGATCTCCTGCGGCTACGGGACGTCCCAGAGGCACCAAGGCTGAATAAAGTGGCTGGTTCAGCAACCTGATTGGTCCGCAGCCCTGTCCTTCAAACCGTGTTGACCCTCTGTCCCCCCAACCCCACCCCCTTACCCCCGACCCCTTCTCACACGAGGGTCGGTCTCTCTGCCCAATCCGGGATCGGGAGGGTGTGTGAGTGTGTGTAAGTGTGTGTGCGTGTGTGAGTGAGTCTGTGTTTGTGTGTTGTGGACAAGGGCAGGTGCCTGCAAAGGTGCCCCCCCCCTCCTCCAGGGGCGTGGCCAAACCCCCAGGTTCTCATTGGCTGGAGCACGGGAGGCGTGCTGAGGGCAGTCTTACTGTGTGCTGTTTGAAAATTTTGCACCTGTAACAATCATTTCAAACCCTCCATTACCCTTATCCAGCAACAGCATGCTTGGAGTGTTGCAGCACGTGGAGGAACGTACTCCAGCATTTCAGATGGCCGTGACTGTGCTATTATATATGCCTGCGCCTTAATCTGGCACGTATTATTACTGTCTGAATGAAGCACATGTAATTAAAGTACTTTAATCCTTTAGATGCCACTACAGTTCCTGGAGATTTTTAACAACTAAAAAAAAAAAACCCAGCTATTTTCTCTGATATTCAGAGTAAAACTATTCTTTCAGATGACCGTGCATCGTGACTAGTAATGTATATCATTGAAAATTCTCAGTGATATATGCAATGTTTTCAGATTTAACTGGCATCTACGTAGTTAAACCATTTCAATGTGTATTTGACCCAGGTCTAGTATACTGTATACATGCTGCTAATATTCACATATGTGCAATAAGAAGCTATGGAGAGTTGGCGTCTTGCCTATCGCTCAAACCCTCATCCATATAACGGGTCGGTTTATGTCACAGGCTGTTATTGGGCCTTCCATGGCATAAACCCGCCCAGCTTCAGGGGCTGGCTTTCCTTCAGCGGGGCGAAGAGGGGGAACTCGGGGGGCCTCTGCTTCACAACACCTCCAGACTACTTTTTGGCAGCAGAACTGCTCCGCACTTAAATAAATCTCAGCTCAACTCCCAGAAACAAGAGATCAAGCGATACAAACGCAACTCACAGAGAGCGAGGCTCACAAAACGCTAAGAAGCCGAAACAGGAGGAAATCAGAAAGGTCATTTTTTGGAGTCTGATGAGAATATTTTTTTACAAAAGAGAGAGGTCAGTGTTTAACATAACAAAACGAGAGTGAGAGAGATCGCTGGAGCATCCATGCTTGGCTGCATTGGGGTTTGGTTTGGGAGGCCTGATGGTGTCGTTTCAAAAGCAGCGCATTTATATGCTCTTAAATCAGATTGAGATGTGAGAACAGCAGCGTGGAAGAAAGCTTGTTTTAACATTTCTCTAGTCTTTCCCCGGCGTCGTTGCAACGCTTAAACGATGTTTCTGAAGCACTTTGTAGTTTATCACATCTGTGCATCATGTTAAATGAATGGATGACCTAGCTCTGGATAGCAACATGTCCTTCCATACCCCCTAACACTATCCCTCCCAGGTTTGACAGACCCCCCCCCCGGTCTGGCGGCTGGTACAGCACCACAGACACACAGCGGCTATGCTCGGCAGTCCAGCCCACTTCCCGGCCATTCATTCTGTTCTCACCACGTCCGTTCGCTGAGAGGTGCATGCTGGGTAATGACTCGCTCAGTCTGGCGGTTGATTGGTTGTGACTGAGGATGCGGTTTATCAAGGGTGCAATTTAAGGAGGTGGGGGGCTAGGCAGGATAACCCCCCCCCCCAATAATAGAGCTTGATGATGAGAAAAATATGAACATAATAATAATAATAAAAGTCCTTGCAGTTTATTCTCTGGCAGAGCTGTGGTTCAGCCAGCCTGCTGCTGAGAGACCGAGGTCAGTCACTGCTCTCCACTCAAACGACCCTCAATGACCCTTCATCTCCTTCCTGCCTACGCCGCCTTGCACAGGAAACCGGGAGAACTGCAGAAATGGGGCGGGGGGGTCCACAGCGGCATGTCACCTCAGGTGATTACACACTGGGGCTCATAACTCAAAGGGGAAAAGGAAGAATTCCAAGGTGGTGTATGCACTGTCAAATCAGATGTATTTAAAAAAAAAAAACACACATAAGGTATCATTTTTTTTAACCTCCGTGTCTAGGTAAGGACAACACATTCTGTGTTGATTTCAACACAGTGTGTTAGAAGTCTCCCTTTGTAACACATGAATTGTGTATTTGTACAACAAAAGCAGCCTCCTTGACACAAAATGTGTTGAAAGTAACACAAAAGCAGTTACAAGAAAAGTGTGTTGGATATCAACACATACCTTTTAAGAGTGTGTGCACCGATTTTGGCACTGACTCAGGGTCTTTGTTGTTCCAGTGTGTTCACCACGCTGTGTTCTGTGTGTGGCTGTCATGCAGCAAACTCTCGTTTTTCTACATTTCTTTCTCGGCTCAGCTGCGGACGAAGATCGTCTCCGAGATGTTTGTTCACGAACGACTGGCGAGTAAATGTTTGCTTAAGGAGCGCACCTTATTACTTTTTCAATACTGCGGCGCGTTGGGTCGGAGATTTCGTAATCAGCCGTGTCTTGTACTCCCTGTGATTGGATCTGAGTCGATGTGTTCAATTTTATTTATTTTTTTTTCATAGCCACCTCCGTGTGCCAGAGAAAAGCTGAGAGATAGACGCAGTGCCGGGGCGTCTCTTCCAGTAATCACCGGCGCTGGTATTATTCGTCTTTGAAAGGGCTGAAACGTTTTTTTTTGGCGAACGGTTTTTTTTGGTCGAAAAGGCTTTAGCCGAAATCTAGCCCCCCTTCCCCCCCCACCCCCCCCCCCCCCCGAGCGCTCGTCAAAACAACGGCTCTGCTTTTTTTTGAAGGCCGCACGACGATGGCGCGGGAGATCGCCGTGGAAACGGAGAAATGAAGCCGGCGGGGTTTTCGCGGCCGCTTGACGGGAACGTTTTTTGTCGCGTCATCACAACCGCCACGTTCCTTTGTGGGCGGAGTTAGCGCCGCGGCTGGTGCTGCCGCCGCCGCCGCCGCTGCTGCTAGTGGGCTTTTTTTCAGCCTGAAAACTCCCATGATCCCTTGCTGCAGGCCCGGGTCTTCTCTTCTCCCGAGTGGCGCTGTCCCGATGGAGACGCGGAGCGGGTGTCTGGAGAGGCGCAGGAAGCGCAGCGGCTGGAGGATTTAATTAGCTCATTTTAATACCGTAGGCGAATGCCGTTACAATACACTCACCGTCCGCGATGCACTTTTTTACACGCCGCCTTTTTAATGGTTTTATATAAAGATTGTCCAATCAAGGCTTTCCGTTGTCAGTGAGCTGTGAGACGCTTGCTTTGGTATGGCCGTCATTCATCGCCTGACGGTTTTATGTGCAGTTTTAAGAGCTCGGCGCAAAGATAACCTTATAAGACAAATACATTAATTTGCTTATATAAATTTTTTGTGCCCGCTATGATCGTTTTACATTTAGCTTCACGGGCTAAGCTCTACAGGAATAACACGGTCTAGAGGTAATTGCAGTGTTCATGGAAACAAATGCAGCTTGAGGTTATATAAGGCCTATGAGTTGGGGGTGGGGGGGGGGGGGCACAGGGAGGTTAATTTCCCACCACCCAGCTGTTGTGATCCCGTGCAATTACTGTCTCTGCCAACCACAGCACGCAGTCCACCTTCATTCTCCTCGAATGGCTGGCAGCCACAGGAAATGGGCACAGCATCTAATCGTCCTTGAACAGGAAGTGGCCTCCTCCTCCTCCTCCTCCTCCTCCAACATAAAAAAACAAAACAAATAAATAAACAAAATGGAAAATCTTGGGTAACCTGAGAGACGAGGCTGGCTGTCAGACGCAGGCATTAGTCACTAGCCTCTTGAGTTCGCTGTTGAACTCTGGGTAATAACCGCTCCTCGGTTACCGTGCGGACGCCGACCGGCTTTTAATTCGCTTAATTCCGTAATTATCGATTCCGCCCGCGGTGGGGCGGAAAAGGTCAGCGCGCTCTGCCGCCGAACTTCATAAAGCAGATTTATGAAATGAAAAAAAAAAACAAACTAACCGGGAGGTGGTGGGTTTGGGCTCCATAAAAGAGGACTAATTAGAACTCAAAGCCGACCCTCTGACGCGCGGGCGTTCCGGAATGAGCGGGAAACGCGGGCACGCGTGTGTTTGTACGCCGGCCGTCCGTCCCGGCGAGATTTGCTCCCAAACTCCTGTGACGTTGAGCTTTCGAAAGGAGATCTCGTCGCGTTAACTTTGAGAACTGGTAACCGTTTCACAGGAAGGAAGGCGGTTGAGTATGCTCTTTGAGACGCGGATTTTATTTTATTTATTCCTGTTGTCGGGGTCTTTCGAGTTTGCCTCCTTCATTGCGGTACCTGTCTGCCATCTTTTTTCTTGGTCATATCTGATCGGTTTTAGGAATTTGTTCGCATTTAGACTTCATGTACTGTAACTTCAGTTACATTTTACCGTCTTTTGTTTCCGATTTATTTATTGGTTAAATGAATCATCCTGCCAGTTTCAATTCAAATGTGGCTGAGTTGACTCTAGGTGAAGTAATTTGGGAATGTTTTATTGATCAAAAGAGGTCGTCTGTCTATCTTTCCACCCTCTTGTCACCCGCCAGTCTTCCTGTTTTGGCGCCAGCTGTCAAAGCCTTTTTTAAATGTGAGTCATGATTTTTTTTTATTTAATTTTTTTCTTCAAATGAATGTATTTTTTATTATTTTTTTTTTATTAAGATCTGTATCAAGGATATTGGGCCTTTGTTCCATGCCATTGAGCAAGGGCTGTTAACACTAGCACATCGAGGAGAAGTGTGAGCTGAGATATTTTCTACAGGACTCGAACCGCTCCCGAAAGGATCCTAGTTGAATATTTACAATGCCCCAGGGAGTCCACATTAGTCTCGCTAATTCCGTCGATTCATGCGGAGTCGCGTTTGAAGCAGGCAAACACATCTGTAATGTTCGTTCCCATATTTCTCCCACCGGCTCGCCAGACAGGTTCTTTGCAGTTTTCATCGCATTCTGAGGACCGTTTTCCCCGGCGCTGCTCAAACGCCGCACGGCTACAGCGCTCCCAAACGCTGCACCATCAATCTCTAACCTGCCATGGTGACGACGAGCACTGATGTACGGTGCGTGCGGTGATCTATGTGCTGGCGTCAATGTGTGCATTGTTGGCTTGTCTATGTGTGTGTGTGTGTGTGTGGGTCTGCATACAGTAAGCACACACACACACACACACACACACGCACACGACTCCTTGCACGTGACAGTTGATGCTTTTATTCAGACAGGAAGTGATGTAAGGAATTTCTCTCACTTCTGCTGACCTCATAGCTCTCCCACAGTGACCTGTATGCAAGGAGCACCTCCCACAGGAGGAGTTGGATGGTTTCATGCAGGCGGGAGTGGGAGTGGTTTGGACTTGGACCTCAGTCCAAGTGCTGGCAGGGGGAGGCACTGTCCGGCACACGAGTGGGAGGGGGTTGGGATGTCCAGGCAGGTCAGAGTGGGGAGTGGGTTTGGGGGAGTTTGGGACTAGGTCCAGGCAGGTCAGAGCGCACTGTGGCCACAGGCCTGGCCCGTGGGCGGGTCAGTGGGGTCACACTCTGGCAGCACAGGGACGAACGAGACAGGCCTGTCGTTCAGGATCAGCACTTTAGCGTGGCCTGGTGGGGTTGGGGGGGGGAGGAGGAGGGGGGCAGGGGAGCAGGGGGTCTGACAGTCTTGCCCGTGGGACCCCCAGAGTCACAGTGATGCAGAGTCACACACACACACACACACACACACACACACATCGCACTGATGCAACCCCACTGTTGTCAGGGCAACTGAACTTTCCACATGTAACACATGCACACACATCACTCACACACACACACACACTCACACACTCATGTCAACAGCAGCAGCTCTTTCCTACACTTTGTACTCAGTGGAAGTGGGCTACACACACACATACACACACTCACACACTCGCTCATGTCACACTTTGTACTCAGTGGAAGTGGGCTACACACACACACACATACACACACTCACACACTCGCTCATGTCACACTTTGTACTCAGTGGAAGTGGGCTACACACACACACACACATACACACACTCACACACTCGCTCATGTCACACTTTGTACTCAGTGGAAGTGGGCTACACACAGAATCACTCACGCCAGCAAACAGAAAGCAGTGCTTCATCACAGCAGGAGACGTAAAGTCTGCATCGTGTTCTGCACTGCCTCAGACACATGAGAGAGAATTTATTAAGCTCCCGGTCACTTAGCCCACTTTATTAGCTTCTGCATGTCTGCTTCTCTCAATTTATTATTATTATTATTATTATTATTATTATTATTATTATTATTCCTGCCATTTCCCTTGTCCAAGGCACTGGCCTCAGAACTGGAGTTTGGTCCCCAGGTGCTGCACTGTGGCTGCCCACTGCTCCTAAGTAGCTAGGATGGGTCAAAAGCAGAGGACAAATTACCCCACGGGTTCAGTGAAGTGAAGTATGACTAATAGTTGGTAGCGTGCTCACTGATGGCCTCTTTACCTTCCTACCCTCCAGAAGATGGAGCTTCCATGTCTCTAAAGCACCAGGTGAAGAGACACGTGGCCACTCCCACTCTGATGTCACTGTAGGGTGGAGCCACGTGGTCGAAAAGTATGGCAGACATGCAGGGGAGTTCTGGGAAGGGTAGTTTAAGGCACGGGGCAGGAGGAAGGAATAGTGGAAACAGGGAGCATGCTTGTGTCCCGCTGCTAAGTCTTTCTTCTCTGACCACTCAGATATGGCCAACAGCAGCTGTGACGAGTGTGCCACTCAAAAAGTAGCAAGTGTCACAGGCAGGGATGTGTGTGTGTGTGTATGTGTGCGTGTAGGGGTGTGTGTGTGTGTTTGCGCGTGTAGTGTGTGTGTGTATGTGTGTGTGTGTGTGTGTGTGTGCGTGTATGCGTTTGTGTGTGAGTGAGTGTGTATGGTGTGTGTGTGTGTAAAACCACAAGCCATTCTGACCCTTTCAGGCCATTGCATTATACATGGATAACCCACGCCCCGTGGTCCCATGGAGAAAAAAAGAAAAAGAAAAATGAAACCTTTTTCCCTTTCCCTGTTAAATCATTAATAACTTACACAGATTGTTCCTCTAAAATGTGATTTTGCAGGAAAGCAATAAGAGCGCGATGCTTTGTTCAGGTTATATTACATTATTGTCTGTGAGGAGCTTGGGTGGGCCTGGGGCAGGCAACAGTGGCACAGAGGAGGAAGGAGTGTGTGTGTGTGTGTGGGGGTGCGTGTGTGTGTGTGTGGTGGGGGGGTGCGTGTGCGTGTGTGTGCATGTGTAGGCGTGTGCGTGTGTGCCTGTGTGTGTGTGTGTGTGTGTGTGTGTTTGTGTACGCGCTCTTATTATGAAAGCCAGAATTCAGGCATGAATGCACGCCACCTCCACTCCCGACGCAGGTACGGCTCTGCAGGCCTATCGTATGCCAGCCCGCAGGCTGCTGTCCAATGGGGAGCAAGTGGAGAGGAAGCAGCCGTTCGGCGTGCGGTTCCTGCCCGGCTCTCGCCCCGGCTGCTGCCGGCGGCTCTGTGCTTTCTGGCTGTTTTTTTTTTTGTGCCTTTTTTCACCCGCGGAGCTCAGCACGGGCCTTTCTGTGGGGAGCAGGCGCCGGCCGCCGTAAAACCAAAACCCTTCGTGGTTACACCACGACGGCTTTGATTCAGCTTCAGATTCGAGGAGCCCGGTTTCTCAGCTTTTAGCCGTTCCGCGCGTTCACTCCAGAGTCAAACCGTGCCCTCCCGCCGCAAGCACCGATGTACTTTCCGTTTGAGGCTCCTTATCGGACGCGCTCTAACACGGACTTTCCGCGAACGCTGCTCTTTTTTTGAACACCGCTGATCCTTTTCCACGAAGGAGTCGGTTTACCCGTAACTAACTCTGAAATGCAGCGCAGAACAGGTGTAACTCAGGTGACATTTTGTGTGTCTCCCTCGTCAGATTTTCACGTGCCCTCAGGCTCCATTTTCCGTTTGAGCGGGAAACGTGCCGGTAACCTAGCGATGCGCCTGGATGCGGATCCGCCGTGTTGCTGAAACAGAGATGGCGGTAGCGCCGCGCTCCGCGTGCCGTCGTTCGCGAGCGTTCCGGCAGCTTCTCCGCCACTCAGCTGTGCGCGGAACGCAGAACTGCCGGAGCCCAAACACACCCCCCACCCCCCCACGAACCACACCCCCCACCCCCGCTTCCCCCCGCCGTTCCCTGCCCAAATTATCCCCAGCACTACCCGCTACGTCCCCGTGCTTAGCGCCAGATGGAGGGGGGGATTGCTTTTTTTGAGCTTTATTCATTGTGACTTGTCTTTCATTAGCACTCTAATTTCTACGTCGGGAAACATAACTGCCGTGAGCAGAGGGTACGAAACTATTACCGGAATATGCAGGTTATCATCCAACCCCCTCTTCTTCTGATTCCTCGCCATTTTTTTCCACCTGATACCGCCAAGGAGCTGTCTAGCTGATATGTGTGTACCCTACTGAAGATTGCTGGGATTCTAAGCTGGTTTAGGATGGTTTAAGCTGTGTTTTACACACTTCTGGCTGGTCGTAGCTGGTCTGTGGCTGGTCAGAGCTGGTCTGTGGCTGGTCAAAGCTGGTTAAAGCTGGTTAAGCTGGTAGAGTAAGCTGGTGGTCGAACTAGTGCAGAAGTTGACTGTATAAGCTGGCCAGCTGGCGAACATGTGGTTGACTAGCTAAAAGTCTTGAAAACAGAGCTTACACCAGCTTGACTAGGCTGGTTTAAGATTGATTTTTCAGCAGGGTACTGTATGTACATTGCAGTGCTTGCCAGGTAGATACACTATATCTAACTTAAACTGAATATATAACTTACTTAAGGATTTCAGGAGCAGTGATATTGGTTATACACCCATGCATATTTTTCTCAGTGTTTGACAATAAATCCATGGTCACATGCTCACGCAGACCAGCCATGTGGTATAGAGTTAAAGCAGCTATTGTAGATAATGCTAATTAACTGCAAGTTAAGCTGTGTACTGAATAAAACACCATAAGTACAAAAGTCCCGAAGTTGAAAACTGCGTTCTTCTGTCAGCATTTGCTTTGAAAGAGTGTTACGTTTATTGCGACTTTAAAAGACAGCAGACGGTTGTGTGAAGTCAATTTACGGAGATTAACTGCCAGGCTCCTTGCAAATTTCCGCCAGTGTTAGCCCCCTTTTAAACTGACTGCTGCGTGTGAATAAGACAGATTAGAAACCCGGAGAACTACTCTAAACCCAGAGAAGAACGATGAGCTCTGTGTAAAGTGCCTGTGTACAGGAAAATGCCTTCCCCCACCGCGCAGAAGCTCCTGTGAACAGACAGGTTATACCTCTCCTTTACGGGACGTCCTGGCAGCAGGGCACGCATACAGGTGAAGAACAGACAGCGGTCGGTGCTCCCCCACTGCCCCCAAGGCGATCGATGGTCCCATGCAGGGGAAACCGATTTGGGCCCTTGGCTGACAGAACATGGCCGCTTAACCTCCCCTCACCCCCCTGGCGTGAGTCTGCAGAGGGCTTCTCACCACTCCGCCCGCCCCTCCCCCCCCCCGCCACAGATTAAAGGCGGTCAAACCGCGCGACGCGGTTTCCCGGAGTCTCTGAACCACGGGGGTGAGCGTTCGCGGGGTCGGCCTGAGCGTGTTTTTGGTCGGCGAGCGGCGCTGGCGTCCGCGCTAATGGAATCATAGTACCGGGCGCAGAGGCGACAGCTGTTTCCGTGGGCAACCGCTACCCCAACTGTTTATGCTACAGTGACCCGTCATTGGTCGAGCCCGGAGGGCCAGTTGAGGTGTTTCTTTTTTTCCTATTTTTAATTCATTTATGTATTTTATTTTGTATTGGTGTGAAGCAACTTGGCTTAAAGCACGAGTGCGCCCCCTATGAAGAGTGTGAGGTATTGCAGCATGCAGGCCTGTGTCTGTGATGTATGGCCACAGGCACAGAGAGGCGATAGGGTCCAAGTTTAGTGGCTGGAGTGACAGAAGCACTCTGATTGTGAAAGGGCTGTTGTGCGTTTGTGGCGTGTTTCATTCTGACAGATGAATTACACAGCAAGAATTGAATTAGACTTATGTTTTACTTTCCTTGGCTTTTCGCTGCCTAGCGGTAAAGTTTAATTCCAGTGGGAGTCACACACGCGTATGCGTACAGACACACACGCACACGCACACACACACACACACACAGTCTCACACACACACACCACACACACACGCATGCGTACAGACACAAGCACACACGCACACACATGTGTACAGGCACACACACACACACACACACACACAATCTCACACACATGCACACACACACACACACACACAGTCTCACACACACGTACACACACACACACGCATGCATACACACCTGGATTCAATAAAGCCTATCAAATCATCGTAATGAAAAGTGTTTTTCATCCATTTGTTCATGCTTTTGCCCATTAATTAAAAATGCTTCCTAAATTAATACAGGGCTCTGTCATTTTTTTTCTGTCATCTTCTTTTGTATTTCCACCATATGCAGAGAACATACAAAAGTATCATTGTGACAGTGTCTCTGAAAAACGCACTATGTGAATAAAATTGAATTGAACAGGACCGTTCCCCTGTAAAATGGCTTGCTAGAAATGATTGAATCCAGGTGAACGCTTGATTAGTGCATGGTATGGCCTAATTCAAAGATGGGTTGTTTTTGCTTGAATAGCGCTCTCCCTAACGAGCACGCACTGTGCTTTAACACAGGGGTAGGGCTGGTGTTGAGTCACTCACTGTGTAAATGAGGTGCACCGCTGTTTGTGGGGCTGTTCAACTGACCGGCTAATTGTATGTGTTTTCAAGGATATGAGTCACATCTAGGACCTTTCTTTTTTTTCTGTTCATTTATGCTTTTGCACAGAGAAGCGATGGTATAAGAAACAATTAGTGCAATCAGGGACACGGAGTGGGGGGAACTGGGACACACTGTCCCCGGCCCAGGCCCAAGGGGGGCCCAGGATACGGAGTGTAACTATTTTTAATTTGTTACAAAATACATTGCCACGATAGGAGCCGTGATATCCCAAATTATTTGGTCCCGGGTTTGAGAATTCATAGCTGCAGCCTTGAGTGAATTGATTATAAATAATAGTTTTTTTCTCCAGCTCTTGTAGTGAGTGAATCAGACCAGAAATGCAGTTTCAGTAAGTCGAGTGTTTTTACAACATAAAATCATTATATCCAGTGTGCCGTCTGTAAAATAATATGAGGAGCCAGTAATGGTCGAATAGCAAGCAGTTGTTGACAAGCAGCTTAGCTTAGCATCGTCCCACATCTCCACAATGGCTTCTAAAGCGAGGAGGAAGATGGGAGGAAGAGCCCTCCGTAACGACAGGCCAGAGGCGCAGTCGTGCCAGATGTTCCTCGGCCTAATACCGCCAACCCCCCTGCCCCACCCCCACCCCCCCCTCAGGCTCAGCCGCGATCGTGGCGGATGAAATAATTAGCGTCTCCAGGTCCCGGGGGCGCCGCGGAGCATCCAGCCACCAGAGGAGCTGTGAAATTGAGGCGGGCGTAGATATCCCTGACGGGCCTGCCCGGGCACTACCCAGGGAGAGGCATACGTGGTGGTGGGGGGGGGGTGGGGGGTTGGGTCACCTGAGACACATCCAGCCCTCTGCTGATTGGAACATTTGACGTGGTGATGATTGGAGAGCGATTGCCAAGGGAACGGTGGATGCGGGTTTGGATGGCACTGACTCCCTCGGAGAGCGTCTCTCTCTCTCCTCCATGTGAAACGAACCCGATGCCGGTCTGTGATGACGCGTAATCTCGGGGAAGGCTTTTGGTTGCTGTTGCACCTTTCATGTCAGCCTAGCAGTATCAAGGTTTTGCTTTTTTTTTTAAATGGCAGGATGAAGGGCAATTTGAAGCCCAGAGGAAGTGTCTGATTGGATGTATAAAGCTGCCTCTTAAGGCCCCCGTGTGTGCTTGATATGGCCACCTGAACATGCATTTGAATTTTCAAAAGGATTTGAACTGAACATTTGTACTGAAGTCATAAAAGGCTATTTCAGCATCCCGTTAGATAAAGATCTGAAATGATTGTTGCAAGTTAAACTACGAACACATCTTCAGTCATAATCCTAGGAGCCTACAGTATGTGGATGAACCTGCATGGGCTGCAGCATCAGTACTGATCTTGCTAGAAAGCTTCAGTGCAAAATTGGCTGCAGGTGCCAAAAAACTGACGTTTTATCCAACAAAGTAACCAAGATGGCCCTGTAGGGAACCCTAAGGCAGTTGGGCAGACCTCTTTGAAGAGCACAAGAACATCTTTTGGTCAGTGAAGACATACCAGAGTTCGAATAGACCCCACAGCCGAGCTCTGGCTGTGAATATGTGCTACAGAAAAAAAAAAAAAGAAAAGGATAATTTCTGCTTCAGTGCGGCGGGCGAGCAACGGTTCATCATAATGCACGGGACGTCAGGCTGGGCCTCGCTGTATTCTGAGCTAATTGTGTTAATGCTCAACAGGCCTCGCAAGTTGCCTTGGGTAAATACATCAGCCAAATAGTAAAGTTCGGGAGGGGGAGTAAAATCCCTGTCAGCCGTGAGGAAGTGAATTTGAAGAAGTTGGCGTGAGAAGTCTGCGGTAAACAATCGCGCGACGGCGGCGGGTCTCGATTGATGAATAATTTAAAAGTGAACAGAAATGGATTTAATAAATGTACATCCACCCTGCCATGTTGCATTAGCACTCCGAACCGCTGCGACAATTAAGAGGATGTGAAATGCTAGAAATGAAGAAAACCTCAGCGGACAGCGACGTGTGTGCTCTCTGCATACGGCATTCTAACCCGCATAATGAAGGAACTGTGGATGGAACACGGAACCCAAGCATTTCGCTTTGTAACTGTAAACTAGTCTGTCACGAAGGTTAATGTACAAAACAACGGCAGGCCAACCGCATTTTGTACAGCGACAAACTTATTTTGAAGAAATTGTTTCAGACAAGCCCAGACAGACCCTGTTCTGTATTTCTTTTTTTTTTAAAATCCTTTATTCGCTGTAGTTTTTGCTGAGGAATTCAGTTTGAGAAATGTTGGTGGGAAAAAAAAAACAGCTGTCACAGGTAAAATATAGGTTTGTGTTAGCTTCATATTTGCAATGAATTGTGAGACGTTGTACTATTCTAAAGGGAAAGTGTAATGTAAAAATAGCTTGAAACAGCAAACTTCATAAGACCAGAAACCCTCAGCTGTCAATATTAAAAATGGAGAAGGTCAGAGACTCATAAACTCCAAAAAAAAAAACAACTACATTTACAAAGATCAAAAATCCAGAACAATATTCAGAAATATCAGTCACATGTGGAACTTTCCTCCAGTGATCTTCAGTCAGTCTTGAACTACAAATGACCACTGTAGGCTTTGTGTGGCTGCAGACCAATCAAGAGCCGGCAGACTATAGAGGAAGCCAACTCCTTATCTCAGCATCCAGGGGCCTAAACCCACCCTTCCTCTCAGCCAATCGCATTCTGTGTGACCCGTCATTCAATGCTTCTAGAGCGCTCCGCTCTCACAGCACCAAAGCATTCACTGCAGAAACTTCCTGAAAGAAGAATCGGATGTCACCACAATCCTCATTAAGACCTCATTAAAACAAGGGCCTGTCTTTAAATTTAAATGACAAATAAACGCAAGTGTGTGTTTTCTTCCTCACAGACACTGTATACGTTCAAGTTATTAACTTATCAAGTTATCAAACAGTGTTTGTGAATTAATAAATAGTTAAACATGTACTCACACATGCAGTACAGTATTTGTGAGGGAAAGTCGAAGAAAAATATTGATTGAAGTCAGGATGACATCTGAATGCCATGGATGTGGTTTTGTGGACTTGCTTTTTGTTCAGCTGGAGGCGAGAGTGTTTTTCTTCATGAACATTACAGAAAAACCTTCCTAGCTGAACCCCAGTCTCTGTGCAGCATGGAAACTGTTTTTATTATCTCTGGCAATATTTAGAAGATTTTAGTCTTTTGTAAATTAGACTATAATTCTTTGCACTGTAGTGCTTCCCTATTGAGCTCTCTGGTTCTGGAAACTGGTATCAAAATGAATTTGCAATCAAACCCTGCGTCACCAAACCAACACTGTCTGTGACTCAACATGTATGACATACTGGGGGCAAAAGCAAGGAATTATGGGAAATAAGATTCCTGGTCACCAAAACTACAAAAAAACAACAGTTTTCTTTCTTTTTTTGTTCTTCACTGCAAGACGGAATAATATGTGCGAGGCTGACAGGTTTAAAGGCTCAGTTCCTGAGACATTTAGTAGTATCATTGTATTCCCAGCAGCCAGGCACTCTCGGGGCGTGACAGTCACTCGTAATGTGGAGTGTTATGAGATTCGTGCGCGTCTGACGCGGCGAGGTAATCCTTATCCTTATTGTGCAGCGCGTAGCCTTCCCCCCGCGGTTATCTGGAATGGCCGATGCGCCTCTTCTCCTCGCCGTCCCGTCATAACTGTCACCCTCGCGCGGTCTTCCCGCTCGGCAGGTGACAGGCGATCGTATTTTGTGTACGGATGCCGTGTTGTCGAGGCAGCGGCTTCTGCGCCGCTATCCAGCGCTGTTCGCCAGGCTGCGTGGTGTACCGTATACAGGAATACAGCACAGTACTTACCCAGATTCATCCATCCATCCATCCATTATCTATACCCGCTTATCCTGAGCAGGGTTAATTCATTATCTATACCCACTTATCCTGAGCAGGGTTCATTCATTATCTATACCCGCTTATCCTGAGCAGGGTCCATTCATTATCTATACCCGCTTATCCTGGGCAGGGTCTATCCATTATCTATATCTGCTTATCCTGGGCAGGGTTCATTCATGATCTATACCCACTTATCCTGAGCAGGGTCAATTCATTATCTATACCCGCTTATCCTGGGCAGGGTCTATCCATTATCTATATCTGCTTATCCTGGGCAGGGTCTATCCATTATCTATATCTGCTTATCCTGGGCAGGGTCTATCCATTATCTATACCCGCTTATCCTGAGCAGGGTCCATCCATTATCCATAACAACTTATCCTGGGCAGGGTCCATCCATTATCTATACCCGCTTATTCTGGGCAGGGTCCATCCATTGTATATACCCGCTTATCCTGAGCAGGGTCCATCCATTATCTATACCCGCTTATTCTGGGCAGGGTCCATCCATTGTATATACCCGCTTATCCTGAGCAGGGTCCATCTATTGTCTATACCCACTTATCCTGGGCAGGGTCCATCCATTATCTATACCCCCTTATCCCAGGCAGTGTCCATCTATTGTCTATAACTGCTTATCCTAAACAGGGTCCATCCATTATCTATACCCGCTAATCCTGAGAAGGGTCGCGGGAGGTGCTGGAGCCTATCACAGCGTGCATTGGGGCGTGAGGCAGGAATGCACCCTGGACAGGCCGCCAATCTATCGTAGCACCCAGATTCAGCGGGACGGAATGAAATCTCCCTCCCACATCCCCCCCCCCCCCACCCCACGCCTTCCACAACACTAGTACTGCCCGTGGGATTCCGCAGAATTAATGTCTTCCCAGAGCCTATTCGAGATCTCTCACCGCCGCTTTGACACTTAATCAGCCCCCCCCCCACCCCGCCCCCCCCGGAACATCCTTACTAAAGCACAAGCGGTTTTACAATTTATTGTTGAGTGCACCATTATATTAGGAGCAGAGGGTTTGCGCGTGACTTGATAAGAATATAGATTGCCACGGCGTGCGTTCGGGTTCCTCGTTCTCATTCCACTCTGATTACATCTGTCGCGCGGCTGGGCTATATCTTTTAGACGTCAGATTTCTGGTATTTACATCCCTGCGCTCAGCATTAAAACAAATTATTATTGATTCCGGGCACGTTGAACGTACGATAGGCTGCATCACATTACGAACGATGCACAATAACTCAAGAAGAAGAAGAAGAAGAATAAGAAGACAAAAAAATACCCCACTGAATCAACGAGTCAAATTGCATTAAGCCGAGGGAACGGGAGAGCGAACGGTGACACACGCCGGAGTGGGCGGCGGCCGTCTTGCTGTTCCGTCCAATCGCTCTTGATGGAACTCAAAGGCAAGAGAGGGAGGCAATCAGACTCCAATTTAAACGCCGGTCCCTTTTCCGTGCCGCCGCGGCGACGTCTTTCATACATAATAAACGCGAGACTGATGTGCTCCCGCCGTACGCGCGACGCGCAACGCGCGGGAACAAATTGCGGCGTGTTGCGCCGGCGGGGACGAACACGCACCAGCGTATGGTAATGCGCACGGGGCGGCGGACGCGATGGCGGATGTGACACTGTGGCCCGCGTGGGTACACTTTCCCCGTAGGGTTCACACAGGGACTAGTCATATAGGGCTGGAGGAGGTCATACTGTAGCACCTCCCTGTACGTTCACACAGGTACTGGTCATATGGAACAGGAGGAGGTCATAGCCTCTTCCCTGTAGGTTCTTACAGGGACTGGTCATATAGGGCATAGCACTTCCCTGTACGTTCACACAGGGACTGCTCATATAGGGCAGGAGGAGGTCATACTGTAGCACTTCCCTGTAGGTTCATAGAGGGACTGGTCATATGGAGCAGGAGGAGAGCATTGCACTTTCCTTAGGTTCATACAGGGACTGGTGATATAGGGCAGGAGGTCACAGCCTCTTCCCTGTAGGTTCACACAGGGACTAGTTGTATAGAGCAGGAGAAGGTCGTAGACACTTTCTCTGTTCTATGAGGTGGGTGGGGTTTAAAATACTATTGTTCCTGTCCTACAAGGTGGGTGAGATTTGAAATTAGAGGTCATGAAGTCCCAGATTTTTTCTTCCTCCTCCTCATCTTCTTCTTCTTTGTAGTAGCATCAGTGGCAGTAGTAGCAGTAGCGGTAGCAGTAGTAGTGGTAGCAGTAGTAGCAGTAGAATTAGTGGCAGTAGTAGCAGTAGCGTTAGTAGTAGCAGTAGTACTAGTAGTATTAGTAGCAGTACTAGTAGCAGTAGCAGTAGTGGTAGCAGCAGTAGTAGTCATACTTTTATGTATTTATTTATTTAACTCTTGGTTATCCAAGTGTTTATGCATACGCAGATAGGCATGAGCATGCATTGTCACAGCCCAGGTCAAGCGTACGACAGACTCGTAATATCTAGGGAGAAATATGGAAAGATTCCTGAAAGAATGGGACGGATCAGGGGACACGCGGATTCATTTGCTTTCTCTCCTGATCCCACCGCGTTGCGATTCTGAAATTTATCCGTTTCTGTAATACTGCACCATTTTCCATGCTTGAGCTAGCCGAGGCTGTGGACGTGGACAGCTTAAGCAAATGACAACAGCGCCGTGGAAATGCCCTAAAGTCAGATCTTGGAAGTGGCAGCTTTGAGTGGAAGCCTTTTTTTTTTTCCTTCTCCTTTTTAGAGAACGATATTCCCCAGCAGCACTCCCCTTTCCTGAAACCCAGCCAGCCAGTGCCTAACTGCGTGCTACATTACCTACAGGACTCTTATGGAGGTGTAGAGAAGCAAGCAGCCGAAAATTGGCTGGGACGAGCCATTAATCCCCCCCCCCTCCCCCCCGCAACACCCCCCTCCCCAGCCCACCCCCATGGAAGTGCCCTCCACCTGTGCTTCTCTACGCCAGGTGACTTCCAGACGGCTGCTGAAAAATCATTTCCATTTTCAGCAAGGTAATTCCGCCCCCTAATACCCACCCACTCCCCCCCCCCCACAAAAACGTGAAGGGCCTTCCTAATAGGAAAGGAAAGAGTACGGAAGGGGGGGTGGGCAGGTAGCGGAAGGTATAATTGATTGCGACCGTCGGGGTGTGCGACTGAGATTCATGGTGCGGGCCGGGCGAAGGGACATGGCGAGCTTTAAGCATGAAGGATACCGTGTGACACTCTGACACGCCGGTGGTGGGGGGGGCTGTAATTGATGGCGGGGGAGGCCTGGCGCTTTAGATCCAGTGTGGGAATGATAACGAATTATTTTAATCGCGACTAGCCCCCCCCCCCCCCGTGGTTCCGCCCCAGGATCCCCCGCCGTTCGCGATCGCACGAGAGGAGAAGATTGTGGTGACAGAACCCGTTTCCCTCGACACGCGCACGCCGTTCGTCGACCGACCGATTTCGATCTGTTTTTCGACACGTTCCGACCCGACCGGCCAAGTCGATGAATTTGACTGATAAAGAGCGCTTTCTGACGGGTCACTTTTTGGGGGCACAGTTTGGGCGGACGAATGAAGCTTGAGGAGCTTACGGAGCTTTCGCACACAGCGTGAGAAGGCCTAACGCTGCTGCTGCTGTCCTTGCTTGTTTCGTGCCGGATGAGACCGGATCGTTTGCTACACCGTCAGCACCTGCAGCACCGCCCGCGCTTTCTCGACGGTGTCGGGAAAGCCTCACGGCGGGATCGGCTGTCAGGCGTTAATTCCACGTTTGATTGAACTGTTCCGGGCTCTCTCTGGGTGATTTAGCTTCCCGTGAAACGTGGGATCACGGCTTTTTTCCGAACGCTCCTAAATCCCTTTCCTTCTCAGAACGCGCTTCTTTACCTCCACGGCTGGGCTCCTGGGCCAGACATGAAAGGGGGCCCACCGGAACTTCTCCCACCTTTCGGCTGCGATTCTCCAGCCCTAATTAAATGATTCCCATGTCCTTCTTTTGGAGGGACAGCTACAAGGGGGTGGAGAGATTCAAGGTCAATAGACCAAGGATAGTGGAAGAGAGAGAGAGAGATGAAAAGGTGGTTTTATAACTGCCTGCTAGAATGCCTGTACCTTCAGCTTTCAAACGTGTGGACTGGCGGTTGGTCGTAGCGTTCCTCCCGGTGAAATTACTCGACCGTCTCTTTTTTTACGGATGAAAATCCTCCATAGAATCTTCTGCTCTTTGGATTGATTAAATTCCAAGCCGGCTGAACACATTTACAGGTGTATTGTCTACACCTAGGATTGAATGATAAACAGAGTAGCCTATTTATCATGATTTAAGTGCTGGGGTCCAGTTGGGTTATGGACAATATCAGTGTTTTGTATTGGAGGATACAAGTTTGCAATTTGTAATTTATTTTTTTTGTTGTTGTTGATGAAACCGCCATTATTAAGTTCCCCTTGATGCACTTTGGGCAGAATCTTGTTCTCTTATTGTGGACAGTGGCGGTATTTGAATATCATGTCCTCCATATCAGCCCAAATACACTCACTCAGTCTCTGATGTCTATTGCTCGTGGCCCAGTTTGAATTTTTCCTGAAAGTACCAGCAATTCAAATTCAAAAACACCAAAAGGCATGATTATCCACATGCCCCATGATTATTCTCCATTGTGCTGTTATAACTGTGTAATATCACGGTTGTAAGCCAGTCAGCTGCCATTTTCACTTTGGTGTAAACACAGCCCATTGCACCTTCTCCTGTGCTGATGGAAAGCATTATCTTCACCCTGCCAACAGAGAGAGAGAGAGGGAGAGAGGAGAGAGAGAGAGAGGGAGGAGAGAAAGAGAGAGAGGGAGGAGAGAAAGAGGGGGGGAGAGAGAGAGAGGGAGAGAGAGAGGGGGGTGAGAAGGAGAGGGAGAGGGGAGAAAATGCGGTCTGGCAGTGAGGTGGATTATGGGTAATGAGGCATGGGACATGGTGTTCAGTCCCGCCAAGCGTTCTCCGCCACGGCCTGCTGGCTCACGCGCTCGCTGAACCGCGGAGGCCAGGATTAGCCAATGGCAGAGATCCTGAGACAGGGAGGAGGAGGGGGCACACACACCCGCTGACAGCCCACACAGCCATCACACACACAAACACACTTCCCCTGACAGCACACGCACACACACACAGCCATCACTCACACATACACACACGTGCACACCCTTACAGCACACACACACACACACACACAGCCATCACACACACAAACACACTTCCCCTGACAGCACACGCACACACACAGCCATCACTCACACATACACACACGTGCACACCCTTACAGCACACACACACACACACACACACACACAGCCTCACTCACACATACACACTTCCCCTGACAGCACACGCACACACACACAGCCATCACTCACACATACACACACAGCCATCACACGCACAAACACACTTCCCCTGACAGCACACGCACACACACACACAGCCATCACTCACACATACACACACACACATGCACATACACAGACATGCACACACAGACAGGCATACACATACACACACACACACACACACACACCCTTACAGCGCGCTCGCACACACACACACCCTTACAGCACACACAGCCAGCGCCCACACAACACACACACGCACACACAAACCTACCATTACAGCACCCACACACACACACACACACACATACACACATGCAGGCACGCACACACACAAGCACAGGCACACACACACACACACACACAGCCATCACTCACACATACACACACACAGTCATCACTCACACATGCACACCCTTACCGTGCACACACACACATGCAGGCACACACACACATACACACACAGCCATCACTCACACATACACACACATGCACACCCTTACCGTGCACACACACACACACATGCAGGCACACACACACACACACACACAGCCATCACTCACACATACACACACATGCACACCCTTACCGTGCACACACACACACACACACACACACGAGCACAGGCACACACACGTGCAAGCGTTCGGTCAGCACAGCTTATCTGTGTGCTGTACGGTTCTTTGATAACCAGCGGAGCATTAAGCAGTGCCCACACAGGAGAGGGAAGAGGGGCAGGGGCAGGGGCAGGGGTGGGGGGGCTTAAAGGCCGAAGTGTATCTCCACTCAGAACACTCAGAACACTACCCCTACCCTTCCCAAAATAACCCCCTCCATCCACTTCCAGCAGCAGGACTGCTCAGATAACCCTTTCCCGGACTCCCATGGCACCCTGTTCAGTACGCCCCCCCCCCACCCTCCACCCCCCCCTCCAGGTTTAAAGCAGACGCAGAGCTCTGTGCACAGGGGCTGTGGCCGTGTAGAGAGGGTGTGGCTGAACGCAATGGTGGCTCATCATCGCCCTGCTTAACACTGTCTCCTTCACCTGCGTTGTGCTCCGAACAGCGATGACCAAAATCCACAACATAAATTCACTGAGCACAGTAAAATGTTCAGTGTTAAATTAACACTCACTGAGTGCATACAGTCCCTGTTGGACATTTTACTGAGTCTGTTTCTGTCTGATGGTCTCCACTTGTGAGAAGGAACAGTTGTATATAATACATAAAGGAGCACTTTTGCACAGACACGCACACACACACACACACGCACACACACTCACACACACACACACACACACACTCACATACTCACACACACACACACACACACACACACACATAACACAACACACACACACCACAAAAAACACACACACACACACACACACACACACACACACACACACGCAATCACACACACACACACCCACACACACACACTCACACACACACACACCCCCACACACCCACACACACATGCACCGACCCCCACACACACACACACACACACACACACACACACACACACGGCAGCGGCGGCGGCGGCAGCACACTGCATGCTGATGCTCCACCTCCCGGGGCGGGGGCAGCCGTACGGTGAGCGCCACTCTGAGCGGGCAAACAGGCTGCGGGCGCAAAAGGGCATCGCCGTCGCCCCTCCCCCCCCCCAAACCCCCACCCACCCCATTTTACCCAGCACACGTCCGGCGGATCGAGGCGTCGCCGGCGTCCACTCAACGGGGTGACATTTGCGACTTTATTTAATTCCGTGAGTCACCGGGTATCGGCGCGACCTTTCGTGACGAACGTGGTCCTCGCCGGCCCCCGAGACCGGTCCCCCCGAGACCCGTCCTCCCCGGGCTCGCCCGGCGTTCGATAAACCTGAGAGATCGCATCAGTGCCTGTAAGTGGCTTTAATGAACAGCTCTAATGAGACGGACTGGCGGAATGGAAATTTGTAAGTGGCTCAGCGTGATTCCTTTCAGCACGCGATTTCAAATCTTTTTTAAAAAAATTTGTTTTTTGGAGAGCGATGTGGAATTTCGTAGAAAACAAAAAAAAGAAGTGTGGCTTTATCGCAGCGAGAGAGAAAAGAATATTGGAAAGAAAGGCGCCGGACTCGATGTTTCACTTTCAGGCAAAAAAAAAACAAAACAAAAAAAAAACATTGTGTTACTTTCACAACCCGTCAAGAAATGCGAACCTGTTTGTGCTGCTCGTCAGGGGCTTATTAATAGGTACATGCTCACGCTAAAAATAAGAACATAAACACAATATGGATTTAGTAAAAAAAAGAAAAAACGAAAAAACAGAAAAAAAAAACGAGTGGTTTCTGCACGAATCACGTCACTCCGGACCGCGCGGCATCGAGTGAGAAATGGAGAGTAAAAATAAAAGTGCGGAGCGAGAGCGAGAGGAGGAACGATGGCAGCTCTCTCTGTCTCCACAAGCGCTTTTTCTTTTTAGCCATTATCTCAGATTAGAAGTGGGGGACCGAGCCGCGCTCCTGCGGTGTCACTGTAAATAATCTCCCCCCTCTCTCTCTCTCTTTCTCTCTCCCTCCCTCCCTCCCTCCCTCTCTCTCTCTCTCTCTCTCTCTCTCTCTCTACCTCCCTCTCTCTCTCTATCGCCCCGCATCTCCCGTAGAACAGATTAGGCTGTATCCTATCGGAGCGGTGGGGGGGGGGGGGCTCCAGCGCAGCCGCGCCTGTCCGGAACGTTCTGTACAGCGAGGCGCCTGGCCCGCCCGCAAAGGGGCATCCGTCACTGTCTCTCCGATAAGAGACCGGTCGCATACCCCCCTCAGCCCCCCGTCCCCCCGTTCCCCCCCCCCGTCCGGTAAATATTTACGTCCCTCGTGATGAA
Source organism: Anguilla rostrata (assembly GCF_018555375.3). Classification (NCBI taxonomy): domain Eukaryota; kingdom Metazoa; phylum Chordata; class Actinopteri; order Anguilliformes; family Anguillidae; genus Anguilla; species Anguilla rostrata. Next base: position 69,062,570 of record NC_057935.1, on the reverse strand, counting down.
TGCACGCGGGCTAGCGTTAGGGATTGCGGGGGGGGGGCGAATGATAAACCGGTTTGTTTGTGTTTGTGTCTCTGCAGCTGCAGCTGAGGCCGGGGCGGAGGGCACGCTTTATTTCTTTGAATAAAGGAATCGGGGGTGTCAGGGTGGAATCCGACGCGGTCGGTTGTAGTAGGGGCAGGGTAGCGGTTAGAGAAGCTAAGGAGCCTTCGGTTATTTACGGTCTCTGCTTCCTGGTACCAGTGGAGACCTCTCTGAAGAGGTGAAGGAGACAATGCTTGGTCAAGTTTCAGAGAGAAAACAATTTAGTTGTGTGCCCATTATTACCATTTCAGTGCATGTTTTAAGATGGGTTTCTGGTGGTTTCTCCTCAGTTTCTATCTTTTAACTATGTTTCCTTATGACACTCCCCCCCCCCTTGTAAAGACCCAGGAGCTGTTTCTGCCTGGTACCACGTGACACTGTAGGCTTACGTCAACTGTGCGTACAGTCGCTGCTTTTGTTGTTGCTTTTATGAAGCGTCAGGATTTTTTAAAATGAGTGCATTTTAAGTGGTAGCCCGCAAAAAAATTTTTGGTCAACGTCCCGCATTTGCATTACTTTACTGTACCAAGTGGAAAACGCACCGTGGGATTAAGTCCTAATTCAATTTCGTGCATTAGGGGATTCCTGAACCGGTGCCGCAGGCTTCCTGATGCAATGCGCAGTGAAAGGAGGGCATGTTTTAATCTGGGACAGACAGTGTTGCATTCCGGTGCTTTACAAGGCATTTGGTGTTTGTTTTAACGTTGTGGTATTTAAAAGCTTCGCCGCGGCCCCAGAGAGAAACAGGCCTGCGTAAACACACGGAGAGATCCGTCTCCACGCTCTGCTATTGAGCTACTTATGGTCCCGATGACATTCATCATTATGGTCTGTCCCTCTGACTTGTCTTATATGCACACACATACACACGAGCACACATACACACACACACATGCACACACACACACACACACGCACGCACACATTCAAACACTCACACGCAAGCATACACACACGCACACGCACACACGCACGCACACACACGCACGCACACACACAAGCACACATACACACTCTCTCACATACACACACACGCATGCACACACACTCACGCAAAAACACGAACACGCGTGCTTTCTCCTTATCCAGGTGAGTCGCCAATTACACACGACATCAAATCCTGAATTATGATTTATTGCCCCAATCCATCTCTCCGCAAAAACCAAACGTCTGCCGCAAACCAGCATTCAGCCCCCGCCCCCCCCCCCAGCTGAGAAAGGTGAGGACGGTGAGGAGGGAGGGAAACGGGGGACGTTTTAGAAAATAAACACATCACTCTGCCGTGGCATGTTCCATTCCACGACGGAAGCGCCGGCTGAGGGGGGGGAGAAGATTCCCCTGGAGGGGCTCGCTGTTACCCCCCCCGCCCCCGCCCCCGCCCGTAATAGATGAGCTCTGGCAGGAAGCAGGCTCCCCTTTTTAGGAGTGACACCTCCGCAGATGGGCTGTCTTTCCGTCCCGGGGGGGCGGCTGCTACGTACGTCACACGGGCATCGTGGGTAATCAAAGAAACGCGTGCTGCCAGCGGCGAGGTGTGGCTTAACGCTCAGGCGTGGAGGGGGTGGGGTGGGGGGAGGTTCGTGCCCTTGAGGACGTGCCTCAGATGATGTTGCTGCTGCCCCTCCCCCCCTCCCGGATCACCGTCGCAGGTTCGACGGGCAGAGCGCCACGGGACGTCCAGCATTTGGAAACGCAGGGGGGGCGGAGGGTTGGAGGGTCTCCTTTTGTGTTCTCGTTTCGGCTTCACTGTTGCATTAGCATCTGTTTCGGCTGCACCGTGCCCCCCCCCTCCACCTGCACGTTTCCGCGGCGACGGCGGCGGGCGGGAGATTTATTGGAATGCGCGGCGCGGCGGCGGCGGCGGTAATATAAACCGCCCTCCTCGCCAGGCCGCGACTCCCGCGTAATCTCGCCAAGCGGGCCCTGGGGGCACAATAACCGCTTATTGCTGCTGCCTCCACTTTATAAACCCCCCCGCTCCCCCATCCGCCACCCCCACCCCCCCCCCTCCCTCCCGCCGCCCGCCGCTAACCCGCGCTAACCGTCATTGAAAACACGGGCGTCCGTCATTGATCACACCTGTCCCGTCCGGCTTTTTCGATTTCTCCCCTTCATTCAGCTGCGGGGAACGAAGGAAGGAAATAAATAAATAAATAAATATAAAACTGCGCGCGCGCTCCCCGCTGCGCGTAATCTAATAACAGATTACCAGGGATTGTTTGAACAAGCTCTCATTTGTCTTTTTAGCCCCCGTAGCCTCTGAGCTTGCTTTTATTTATTTATTTTATTTTATTTCATTTTTTTTTTCTTTCTTTTTCGTTTTCCATTCCGGGGGAGTGTGAGAAAATGAACGAGGGATGGGAACGATGGCTCGCCTCCTGTTTGATAATTCTAATGAAAAAAAAGAAAGGAGAAAAAAAAGGGGGATCAGTTGGGGAGAACCGCCATTATTTGACACTGCAGAGGAGGCTCTAGAGTTAGATAAACGGAGGGGGGGGTGGGGGGGTGACTCACTCGCAGGGAACACACACGGGGTCTTGGATCGTTGGTTTCGGATGAGGGACCGTCCTCAGTCCCTGATACCGGCTCCACCGTGCCCCCCCCCCACGCCGGAGGTGGCCCCAGCCCCCGCTCCACCCGACCTGCCGTTTGACAGTTTGCCGTGTGACAGGCTCCAGTCGGGCGTGACCAGATCCAGGGAAGGACTTGTCACTCCTGTCACCGTGGCGACTCCTCTGTCCGCGACGACGATGTGGCTTTGAAACCTACCCCCCCCCCCCCCACCCCCCACCCAACCCCTACCTTGCTCGCGGTCTTCAAGCTTGACCGACGAAACATCACAAAAATAAGCCGCCGTCTTCGCCCTGTGAGAGGTAGGCCCGAGCGCCGGGCCGGCACCACCGCTGGCTCGAGTCCGGTGCTTCGCTTGTCTTCCCCCCTCCCCTGCTCTCTTTAATCCGGCCAAGTGGAGCCATTTTGTTTCCGGGTGAGATCGCGGGGCTTTCCGTTTGGCTGTGTGAAGAGGGATGAAGAAGACTTTGTTTGCTTTCCGGAAGCTTCCTCCCGTGCGCCGGGCGTGTCTTCGGTGAGGGAGGGGGGGTGTGCGGGGGGCCCGCGCCAGCGAGCGGGTAGCGGGCACCTCCGGGGGCACAGCGGGCAGTGCCAGCTGACGGAGCAGATGGCGCGGGACCCGGACGGCGGAAGGTGTTTGATGGGTGGAAATGGCTGCGGTTAATTACTTGTCAAGTCGGTTGCCGGGGCGCCAAAGGGGGGAGGGGGGGGGTTGGAGTGAAGGGGGGGGGGAGTGGGGCTTGTCTGTTCCTGTGCCTGGGGCCCCTCCTCACCCCCCCTCGCCCCCTTCGCCCCCCCGCCCCTGGCAGGCCGGGCCGTCCGGCGCATCTGCATTTCACAGCTCGCCGGGCGGCGATCGACGCTCTCCCCGGTGCGCCGCGCTTTGCCCGGCGGCCATGTTTGTTTGATGCCCGCGCCGCCCCCACCGCGGCCTCCTGTACCGCCGAAACCCTGGCCTGCGTCCCTTCCAGCTCCGCGCTGCCAAACCAGCCAGCGAGCCAGTGGGCCTTCCAAAGCCTGTACGCAGCGGCAAATAGTGCTCATTCAGTAAAAATAACAAATAAAAAGTCTTTTATTTCATTATTTAAATAAACAAAATTAAACGTATTTTTCTATGAATAAGGTAATACTGTTATAGACAATGTGTGTGTGTGTGTGTGTGGGGTGGGGGGAAGGGGGGGGGGTGTAGTACAAGATGAGTATATCAGGCCTGGAGATCGCTGCTGCTGTTACTGAATGTGTCATATGCGGATTCAGTCATGTTCACCTTATCGCTGATCTTATCCATGTCAGGCTGACTGTGGGCAGGTCCTCCGTAGAGAGCCTGTACGTGTGTGTGTATGTGTGTGTGTGTGTGTGTGTGCGTGCGTGCTGTGTGTGTGTGTGTGCGTGTGTGTGTGTGTGTGTGTGTGTGTGTGCGTGCTGTGTGTGTGTGTGTGTGTGGGTGTGTGTGCGTGCTGTGTTTGTGTGTGCGTGCGTGCTCTGATGCCCCTCCCCCTGTCTCCGCAGTATGTGCCGGGACGGAGAACAAGCTGAGCACGCTCTCGGACCTGGAGCAGCAGTACCGCACCCTGCGCAAGTACTACGAGAACTGCGAGGTCGTCATGGGCAACCTGGAGATCACCAGCATCGACCGCAACCGCGACCTGTCCTTCCTCAGGGTACGGAGCACGCGTACGCGCGAGAGAGCGCTCACACACACACACGCGCGCGCGCACGCTGAGAGAGCGCTCAAACACACACACACACACACACACACGCACGCACGCACGAGAGCGCTCACACACACACACACACATGCACGCACGCTGAGAGAGCGCTCACACACACACACACGCACGAGAGCGCACACACAAACACATACACCTCCCACCCACACCACACACACACACACACACACACACACACACACACACACGCACGCACACACACACACACTCACGCGCGTACACACCGCACGTCACTGCAGGGTTATCGAGTTCCATTACCGAGGTCAGCGGAAATGGAATGTTCTAGAATGCCACTGTAAAACCACGGAGGTGAGACCATTGTGCTGCAGGCTGCACTTCCAGCAGGGACATTCGAACCCCACCCCCCCGGGGAATATATAATTAAGTAGCTGCAAAACCTTTCAACTTGAAACCTAGTTGAACAAATCCTCAATTATACGACTGAATCAAAGTCACGCAAGCAGCAATCGGAGTGTTTCATCGTAGAACCAAACAATACAGTATAATAATAATGTGAGCATGGGTCACCATGCCACCCACCCCCGCCCCCCCCCCCGCCCCCATTGGAAAAAAAGCCTTTTCTTGTATTTCAGTCTTTAATGTATCTGTATACAATATCTGGATTCTTGCACGCTGATTGTCGTAATGGGGTTCCACAAAAACCTGGCACCAGAAAGTGGTTTTCACCGTTCCTTGTGCGCACCAGATTTTTTAAATTGGGCCCTGGCATGGGAGATCACATATTATAGTGCCATGCGTGGGGATGGGGGGCGGGGGGGGGGGATCTTTTTGCTACGGAGTTAGTTCTCCCTGTGCTTACCGTACTTTCCCGATAAAGTTTTTTTCCCGCCTGCCGCACACAGCTCGCTGTTCCCAGCGGCGGGGTTAGCGCTACGCCCGACAGCCCGTAGCTACGCTCCGTCAGTCGTCCAATCAGGCTAATTCTACACCCGGCCATCACTCCACACTCCACGCGCTCAGTGCTTCACTCTGATTGTCCTCGGGTTTTAAGTGAATAATGTCCCCACAGAGCATATTTCAGATGTATTCAGAGAGAACATGGTAGGTATTATTCATACAATGTCCTCCCATCGTTATTATTGTTATTATTATTGTTATTATTAACAATATATACAATTGAGTTTCAGTACCCATACCCGTGTATAGGTTATTTTCGCTAAAATAACACGGCTTCTCTTTCTTGGCAAATGAATGTGAATGTTTCCATTGATTTACTTCTCCTTCTGCTTTCCATTAATTTCCCCTCTCATATACAGCATGCTATATTTTCAAGAATGCTGTTATTGCAGTAAGAAAAAACATGTATTAAATTGTGTTACTATAAATATTGTATAAAGTTGTATAAAAAAAGAAATTAATTAAGAAAGTAAGAAATTTAAAAAAAGTAAGTCCCTCAAAGATTCGTGGAAACTGCTGGTCTACTATTTAGTCTACTGTCCTTCATCCTGGTAGAGACACAAATTGAAGACTGCTGGGTAATGTTGAGTTGTTCATCCGGATAAAAACAAGCAGTGGGTATTTCTGGTCAGTGTAGTTCATTTTGATAGAAACACTTGAGTGAGTGATGCTGGTCTTTATTGTTCATCCTGATAGAGAACCCTCAGTAAGTGATGCTGGTCTGTGTAGTTCATCCTGATAGAGATCCCTTAGTGAGTGATGCTGGTCAGTGTAGTTCATTCTGATAGAGACCTCTGAGTGAGTGCTGCTGGTCTGTGTAGTTCATCCTGATAGAGACCCCTGAGTGAGTGATGCTGGGCAGTGTAGTTCATCCTGATAGAGACACGCAGTGGGTGCTGCTGGTCAGTGTAGTTCATTCTGATAGTCTGTGTAGTTGATCTTGTTGGGGATACCCTGGTGATTACCGGCCCCCGTAGCTCACTCTGATAGGGGCGCGCAGCAGGTCCCGGGGGCTCACGCCGATAAGCCTCCCAGTGGGGCGAGTTTTCGGCATGGGGGGGCAGCTCCGCACCCCATCCTAAACGGGGACAGATGAGCCGGGGAGTGAAGGAGAGGCAGGACGGCGGGCTTCCCGGCGGCAGACGGCGTCTGCGGAGAGCAGATAAGAAAAGCAGAAAGAATGGAGGCGGGGGGGGGTAGGGGAGGGGAGGGGAGGGGGTGAGGAAGGTTGTTAACAGTGACTTTGCGAATGTGGCAGAGATAAACTGTGAAAGAAGCGGGGGGGTGGGTGGGCGGGGGAGGGGGGGCGGGGCCAGGTGGGGGGTTGGGGAGGGTGGATGTAATTCGAAAACTGAGCCCCTTGCCCGCCCGCCCACCGCCCCCGCACTCGCCAGTCCCGTGACAGGTCCCGTTTCCGTGGGGGAGAGAGAAGTTACGTCCGTGGTAATGGGGGATCATGGCGGGGTCACGCCCTTTCTGTCCCGGGGTAAGTGGAGTCAGAGACTGTCCGGTGATTTCGGGCCCCTCATCCTCGCCTCAGCAGAAGTCCCACACGCAGTCCGCGGCGGGCGTAGCTCAGGAGGTATGAGCGGTTGTCTGGCAGTCGGAGGGTTGCCGGTTCGATCCCCCGCCCTGGGCGCGTCAAAGTGTCCCTGAGCAAGACACCTAACCCCTAATTGCTCCCAACGAGCTGATTGGTACCTTGCATGGCAGCCTTTCACCGTTGCCGTGTGAGTGTGTGTGTGAAGGGGTGAATGAGAGGCATCAATTGTAAAGCACTTTGGATAAAAGCGCTATATAAATGCAGTCCATTTACCATTTACTCTGTACTGCTGCTATATACTCTCTCTTCCTCTTACCCTCCAGCCTTTGCATGGTGTGCATAATTCTTATATCATCCAACGGTTTTTTTTGTTGTTGATTTTTTTAGATTTTGCTTGACCTGTAGCAGTCTTTTGTACCACAGGTTATGTTCCACGTACCCCACTTGCAGTGTGCGCCCCTCTGTGTGTGTGTGTCTGTGTCTGTGTGTGTGTGTGTATCAGCAAATACGGGTCAGATATCACACGCACACGTGACGCCTCTTCTCACGAGCTCGCGGCGAAGACAGAGATCGTGGCGCACGCCCACTCACAGAGCACTGCTGAACGGAGCGAGCCTGTGCCGCTGGCCTCTCCCTCGCGGAAAGCACCGGGCCTTCCCGGTCACGGAACATTTTACAGCTTTTCTTCGTTTTTTTTTCCCGTTCGACGTGACGCGCGCGCGGCCTCGAGGCCGATCCCGCCGTTTGATCCGGAGGGGGGGGGGGGGGATTGCGGCCGATGCGCGGACCGGGTCAGTTTTCGGCGGAGAGGACTCTTTTAGGAGAGGGAATGGAGGGAACGCGGAGGGAACGGAGGGAACGGAGGGAACGGAGGGAACGGAGGGAACGGAGGGAATGGAGGGAACGCGGAGGGAACGCGGAGGGAACGGAAGGAACGGAGGGAACGCGGAGGGAACGAAGGGAACGGAGGGAACGCGGGGGGAACGGAGGGAACGGAGGGAACGCGGGGGAACGGAGGGAACGGAGGGAACGCGGAGGGAACGCGGGGGAACGGAGGGAACGGAGGGAACGCGGAGGGAGCGGAGGGAACGGAGGGAACGGAGGGAACGCGGAGGGAACGGAGGGAACGGAGGGAACGCGGGGAACGGAGGGAACGAGGGAACGCGGGGGGAACGGAGGGAACGGAGGGAACGGAGGGAACGGAGGGAACGGAGGGAACGGAGGGAACTGAGGGAACGCGGGGGGACGGAGGGACTGGAGGGAACGGAGGGAACAGGACCGGAGGGAACGGAGGGAACGCGGAGGGACGGAGGGAACGTGCAGGGAACGGAGGGAACGGAGGGAATGGAGGGAACGGAGGGAACGGAGGGAATGGAGGGAACGGAGGGAACGGAGGGAACAGAGGGAACGCGGAGGGAACGGAGGGAATGGAGGGAACGGAGGGAACGGAGGGAACGCGGAGGGAACGCGGAGGGAAGGAGGGAACGGAGGGAACGCGGAGGGAACGGAGGGAATGGAGGGAACGGAGGGAATGGAGGGAACGGAGGGAACGTGGAGGGGAACGGAGGAACGGAGGGAACGGAGGAATGGAGGGAACGGAGGGAACGCGGAGGGAACGGAGGGAACGGAGGGAACGGCTCAACCTGGAGCCGCTGAGTCAGGGAAAGGTCAGGGCCTTCCGTAGCGGCGCCACTGCGGGGAAATAAAAAAATTAAAAAATAAATAAATTTAAAAAAAACACAAAGGCGAGCCTTAGCGGATCCACTCTGCACATTTCCATTCCCCAAGGTTCGTTTTGCTTAAACACATTCTGCTGAAGGTAAAATTCGCCTAGAACTTTAAAGTAGGTAGCTACGTTTTCTATGGTATATATAGATTGCCACTGTTTATTGTCAGAGGTTTGTCTTTCTCCATCTTCTAGCCAGGGCTTAAATTTGCTTCCGTGGTGTGGGTGTTGAGGGGGGTAGGGGGGGGTTGGCAAGTGCTTGTAACTGATTGGTCAAAACCTCATCTGACTAAAACCAGGCCAAAGCAGTGACCACAGTGTGATTATCCTATCAGGCAAGGAGCAATTACTGAGAGCATACTGTGCGATACTTACTACAGAAAATCACTGCTGTTATTTATGAGCTACGGTGTTGCTGTTGCTGTTTTTTTGCTAAACGTTAAGAGATTTACTTACATATTTGTATGAATAAAATGTGTATTTGCATAAAAGTTTTTATTTGTCAGTGTACATCGATTTATCAAAACGTATGGCGATGCAAACTGAATTTTAAAAAAACTGAAGTGCGCTGCGTTAAGAACAAACTCCGAGCTCCTTCAGCGTCGCGTTAAGCACCGATAAAGTGCTCCGCGCGGACGCGGCTCTGAGCTCTGCTCACAGCGAGGCGTCAGCCGCGGGTTTATCAGCATAATACTGACGGTCATTAGTGCTTACCGCCTGCGCCGCGCATCAGACACGGCAATAGCACGCGCCGCGTCGGCAACAATGCAGACCCCGCCGTCCCCGTGTGCCCCCCCCACCCCTGCTCCCCCCACCCCCCCCCAGCTGAGATAATAAGCTGTGGGACAGCGAGGGGCGGAGGGCGTGTTTTTAACGGCGCGATTAGCGAACGCCGCCGCCGCCGCCGCGCGAGGAGCACGCAGCGGAGGGGAGCGGGCTCTAGCTCTACCCGCCGCCCGCCCTGCCGACGGTAATCCCGGCCCGGCCCAGCCCGTGTTTGTTCTCCCGGCCCGAGACTCGGGGGGGGGAACGCCGGCCGCCCGCCGGACGCACCGGGCCCCGCCGCGCCGCCGCGCCGCGGACGAGCGTCACGAACGGCCGTCGCGCCGCGCGGCTCGCGGGTTCCGGTGGCTCGGGAGTTAGCGGAGCTTAACCGGCCGCGCTGATTACAAACAGGGAAGGAGAAAGGCGCGCGGCGGGGGAAACGGAGCGGGGCGGGACAGGGCGGGACGGCCGGGGTATTTTTGGGGGAGATTATTATTACGACTTTCAGAGCACATTAATAACAGGGATCCCGGTGGAGGGGGGGGGGGGGGGAGAAAACTTCAACCTTGAGGGTAAAAAAAAAAAAAAAAATTACCCAGAAGCCTCTGGGCTGACTCCCCAGAATGATTGAAAGTGATGCCTTCTTCCCTGCCTTCCTTTTAAAGATAGCCAAGATTGATGAGCACCTCGCAAGCACCCCGAACAGCTTTAATAGTAAATAGAGTCCATCGCCTAAACTGTGGCAACGGCTGATGAATTAAAGCGCAATGTGATGAATAACGGTAATTCTGCCACTGGAGAAAACGTTCTTTTTTTTTTAGTGTGCGTGTTATGTATGCAGTGTGTGTGCAGTGTGGATATCACAGGCTGGATATTATGTGTTCTTCGCGCAGAACTTTTTTTTTTAAGATTGACAGGCTGCGTATGATTCCTCTCAGCCTTATTTACAGTAGCTCCCAAATCTCATAATATCCTCCGCGTGCCCCACATCTGCTCCTCGCTGTGCGGGAGTGAAAATCTCTGAAAAATTCATAGGCCGTTGCCGCCGCCGCCGCCGCCGCGTTCGCCGCTTCTCTCTGTTATTGCCTCTCGTCCAGGAAAACGCTCGTCCGCTGCATTGTGACTGCGGCGGTATGAGAAGCCTTCGTCCGGAGTTTCCGGGTAAACAGTGTGAAATCAGCTGCGGCGGTCCGCGCCGGAAATTGAGAGCGACGCACAGGTGCATTCTGGGAAGGAAGGAACGTACGCGCGTCACTCCCGCGGATGCAAACAAATCAGCAGCGGCTGAGCAGGAAGTTGAGAGCGACAGACAGGTGCATTCTGGGAAGGAAGGAACGTTTGGCTCCCCCCCCCGCAGTCGGCAACCCTCCTCTAATCGCTGTGGCTCACTCTCGCTCCTTCAGCGTTTAATGAGCTGGCGTGCTGTTAATTACCCCGCTATCGTCCGCAAACGAAAACCGTAAACATTTCCATTAGGCGTCACATCGTTAGCTGAACAATTAGGCGCCGGCGGGATTGATAAGCAATATTTGTAGATATGACGTTGCCATGGTGCTTCTCTCTCTCTCTCTCTCTTTCTCTCTCTCTGTCTCTCTATCAGTCTCTCTCTCTCTCTCTCTTTCTCTCTCTCTGTCTCTCTATCAGTCTCTCTCTGTCTCTTTCTCTGTCTCTATCAGTCTCTCTCTCTCTTTCTCTGTCTCTGTCAGTGTCTCTCTCTCTCTGTCTCTCTCTCTGTCTATCAGTGTCTCTCTCTTTGTCTCTCGCTGTCTCTCTCGCTGTCTGTCTATCTCTCTCTCTTTCACTCCCTTGCTTTCACTCTTTCACTCTTTCGCTCTTTTGCTCTTACTTACACCAGCAGCAGAGGGGTTATTAGGGTCTGTGATGACGGACGGTGCCCCAGGCCTTAGCTTGCTCTCTTTTGCTCCTGTCTCGGTTTTATAAAAGCCTGTACACTTCCTCCCAGCGCTAGTCTGGGGGAAACTGTCACATCCGTGAGGACCTGATACGGCTCTGTCAGGCCCAGCGCTCTCAGGTCCTCCCGCTGCGACGTCCAGATTCAGCTGCGAGCGCACAACTTTCATCACCTCACAAACGCAGCGCCGCACACCCCCAGCTCCGAATCCTCGGCTCACTGCTGTTCTTAAAACACAATCTGCGTGTCGGAGCTGTCTGTGATAGTCCCGAATTCTACCTCCTCTCTGTGGTACTTAAATATGCAAATAATGTGTGTGAGACAAACCTATTAAAACAAATAAACAGGTTGCTCTCAACGCAGTTTACATTTGTGTGGATGGAAGTGGTGGAAAGTCCAGGGGTCAGAGAGTTTAAGTCCTGCCATGTGTTTCCTCCACCCATGAACCCTGCCAGCTGATTTTGCTAATTAATTATACCACCTGGCTGAATAATTGTGCTAATTAGCTAATACAGGTGACTGGAACAACATACTGGGGAGTACTTTCTAGACCTGGATTTTCCACCTTCTGTATGCAGAATTACGTTTCAGGGACACGTGTGATTTGTGGAGGCCTCCGTTGAGACCGCCATCGAAGGTTGTTACCACAATGTCACGTGTGTTCCTCCTGTGATGGTTTACAGGCCAGTAGCTTCCGATAACAGAACCCCAATTAGACTTGCCCCAGAGGACAGGGGTTAATGGGGTTAATGTGCTTATGCTCGGAGGGAGAACTGGTGTCTTTCACTCAAGAGAGACCGCTTGCACCTAAATATGTAGATGGAGGTCGATGCCACATTGAGATAACGCTAACTCTGTGCAGTGTGTGTGCCCTTTACCCACCTCTGAAGGTGAAGATATGAGCGTTTTGGTGGGGAAAAGACTGTGAAACACCATCTAGGCATTCAGATGAAAACATTCGATTCAAAAGAGAAACTTTTAAGGCCCCCTAGGATATAGCCAGGCTACATACGAGTAACCTAGCCTGTTTATATCAAAACATCTCTCAACCTAGATTTCCACCCCTACAGACGTCTAGTTTCTGGTTTTTGCTCACCGGGTAGAGGCCTGAAAATGATTTATTCCCCAGCGATCACCCCCGGCAACAGTCCACTCTGTGGGGGGGGGGGGGGGAGTGGGGGAGAGGGGGGGGTGGGCATGTCTGGATTAGCTCAGATTAGGCGACTTCACTCTTCCTTTCTATATTAATGAAAACTGATTAAGTGTTCCGGAGTTCTCGTTGTTGAGGACAGCTAGATTGGATTGACAGTCGCAATTAGCACTGTCTCAAGTTCATTTTCATCGCTTTAATTTGACTTAATCAAGGACAGAAGGAGAGGAGAGAGAGAGAGAGAGAGAGAGAGAGAGAGAGAGAGAGAGAGAGAGAGGAGAGCCAGAAAGGGAAAGAGAAAAAAAAAAAAAGGTTGTACAAAGTTTGGCTCAGTATTGCACAATTGAAAATTTCTAATCAAACACTTCAGATGTGGTTAAAGTGTGCGGATTCTCAGATTTTATTAAACTGCTTTTTTTGTAAATTTTGTTATCACCGTGTAGAAATTGTGTGTGTGTCTGTGCGTGTGCATGTGTGTATGTATGCGTGTGTGTGTATGTGTGTGTGTGTATGTGTGTGTCTCCGCGTACGTGTGTATGCGCGTACGTGTGTGTGTTTGTGTGTGTGTGTGCCCGTACGTGTGTGTGTGCGTACGTGTGTGTGTTTGTGTGTGTGTGTGTGCCCGTACGTGTGTGTGTGTGTGTGTGTGTGTGTGTTTGTGTGTGTGTGTCTCCGCGTACGTGTGTATGCGTGTACGTGTGTGTGTTTGTGTGTGTGTGTCTCCGCGTACGTGTGTATGCGTGTACGTGTGTGTGTGTGCCCGTACGTGTGTGTGTGGTGTGTGTGTGTGTGTGTGTGTGTGTCTCCGCGTACGTGTGTATGCGTGTACGTGTGTGTTTTGTGTGTGTGCCCGTACGTGTGTGTGTGTTTGTGTGTGTGTGCCCGTACGTGTGTGTGTGTTTGTGTGTGTGTGTGCCCGTACGTGTGTGTATGTGTGTGGTTGGGGGTGGTGGGGGATTGCTGAGTTTATAAGAAGCGGATGGAAGGCCTGCTGAATGGGAAAGGGCAGGCTGGGCCATTTTCAGAGCTGCCAGTCTGATGAATTTGCTCTCAGCCCTGCCTGATCACTCCTGTCTTTCAACAGACCATCTCTCACACTGTCAGTCACAGTCAGAGAGATAGAAGGATTAAGCGAGCGAGAGAGACAGTGAGAATGGCATATTGAGAGAAGAAAAACCCGACTCGATTCACTTTGAGTTTGCGTTGACGTTGGAAACCCTCCATTTTGGCTCAGCTTTATTTCTGCCCCACTTGCATTTGATGCATGACGGTTACCTGACCTCCGGCCAGCAGAGGGCGCTGTGGACAAACACTGGCGGGGCGGGCACCCTTCCTGTAATTCTCCCATTGACGGTGGCAGTCAGGAAGCTAAGCCTTTGTCCGTTCCCACACACGCGCGCGTGTGTCAGGAAGATGCATTGCCGCGAAATCGGAGCTCAACCGGGGCTGGCGGCTGGGTTTCCAAGCGCCGGCTAATGATCTTACAAGCCTTGACTGACTCTTCATTAAAGCCCCATCAATCATACCGCTGGCACCGTCGCTGTCGCCATTCCCCCCCACCCCCCAGCCCCCCATTGGACGGCGCTAGAATTCCGGAGTGTCCTAGCAACCGGGGGCAGAGAGGAAGTGGCGAGCGCGTGTCCGTCGAGTGGCAGTTACAGGTCCCCCGGTCTAAACGCCTTCCTGCTGCTCCCCATGGCGTTCCTGCGAATTCGTCAAAACCGAATAGCAACAGGAGCGACCGCCCAACAGTTTGAGACTAGATACATTTTAACCGTCTAAATTGTTCTGATTTGAGTCATTTCATAAAATACAATAGACATAATGGTGAAGCTAAAGGGCAAGGTGTGTTATTTAGCCGAATCAGCCGGGCGCTTCTTCTTTGGCCGCGCAGATGAACTGAAAGAGGCGGAGGTGAGACGGAGCGCGTTTAACGGTGGCTTTTACACCTCCGGAGCAGCGCGGCATTTTTGTCATTTTTAAATATCTCAGAGAGCTGGTTTCTGGGAGCTCGCGTCTAGACGGAACACAAACAGACGCGGGCCGAGGGGCGGATCCACGGGCTCTGGGTGAGGCTGTGGGGAGCCAGCGCAGGCCGTCCTGACCGATTACAAAATTTGGCGTGACCGAGGAGTACGATAAGACCTTCGCTCCTGCAGTTTTGGAACTTAAAACCGCAGAGAGATCAACAGAAATCTCCCTCTGTCTCACTCTCTTGCTTTCTCTCTTTCTTTCTCTGTCCTTATTCTCTCTCTCCCACTTTCCCTCTGTCCATCTTCTCGCTTTCTCTCTCTCTCTTGCTCCCTCTCCCTCCATCTCTCTCTCTTTCTGTCCATCTCCTTTCTCTCTTTATCTCTCTCTGTCCCTCTTTTCTTTCTCTCTCTCTCTCTCCTTCTCTGTCGCTCTCCTCTCTCACTCTCTCTCCTGATCAACCCCATCTGTCCACGCCGCTCAGTCTCTCTCCCACAATGCTTTGCTGCCCTGGGACAGAAATGAATGAGAAAGCCCCCCACTTTCTTCCTGAACTCCATTTACTGGAGAGTGTCACATTCCCAGAAGCCATTGTGTTCGCACTGTAATAGTCCTCTCTGACTGGCCGGCTGTAGCTCTCCCCTTTGTGCTGGTGCTCTGTGGGCTTGGAGACAGGCCAGCTGAAAGGGAAGTGATTAGATTTGAGCAGGGCCTCTAACCCCATCAACCGTCGCCACGGAGAGAAGCATTACAGACACATTACACACACACAAAAACACAGACACACACACACATGCAGACACACACACGCACACATACGCAGGCACACCACATATACACACATACACATGCACACACACACACACACGGGCACACATACACGCACAGGTATACACACACACACAAACACACGCACACATACACACTGGCACACATACAAAAACACATGCACTCACACACACACACACACATATGCACATACGCACACACAGAGGCACGCACACACACACATACACACACACAGAGGCACGCACACACACATACACACACACAGAGCACGCACACACACATACACACACACACAGAGGGACACACACACACATTAACACACGTAGAGGCACACCATACACACACACCGCACACACACACACACACACTTACATGCACATAGACAGACACACTCACGCACTACCATTTACAGTGCGGCCCGTGCTAAATCACTGAGGGATCACCTGATGAAACGAATAGAAGGACAAACCTGCCGGGGTTATTTGTTATCATGATGGTGACATTTCCCTTCTGTTGTCGCCAGTGCTTCACGTCAGTGCGCTCGCATTTTAAAGTGCAGAGGAGGTGGTTTTAGTCAATGAGCAGCGCCATCAATTGCAGCTGAAATATGGAGGGAATTTGTGAAATCCACTTTCCGTGGGCTGTAAGCTCATTGCCGTTTCCCTCAGGGGGGGACATGGGGGGCAGTCAACAAAGAACTCCTCCCACTGGCTCACCAATGCACAGACATTTTATTATTCCCTCCAGGCCCTGGTCTACCCATGCTCCCCTGCATGGATGCGAGGGTGGAATGCTGGGAAACTGAGTTCTTTTTCACCTCAGAATGCTGACTTCACCCACCTCAGGAATTACAGCACCTGACTGAAGGCGATTCTGATTGGAGAACTCAGAGGGTCTGAGAGGCGGAGGGGCGGGGTGGGGGGGGGGGATGGGTTTGGCTGGGGGCACAGAGGGGGTGGGCTGGACTCTGATTGAACAGTCATTCAGAGTCCTGAGTCAGTACCTGTAGTCAGGCTGCTTCTGTGACCGGTCACCACTGTGCACGCAGACACTCCCCCCTCAAGACATGACTGACATCTCTCACCAGAGAGATGGGGAGAGGGAGAGAGAAAGAGAGAGAGAGAGAGAGAGAGAGTGGAGACTGATATTACAGCTTATCATGGGATGACACACCAGCCAGGGGGGGAAAAAAAGAAGAATGAAGAGGATGACAATCACAGTGGGAAAGACTCAGACTGCTCTTTTTTTCAGGACGACGATTTCAAGGCCTGTGTCTACGGCCTCTGTTAACGTCGGCCATTTTGCCCGGGAAGAAGAGCGGTGAACATACTGGGAGATTTTTTTTTTTTTTTGTATTTCCTTTTATGCTTCTCGTACATTATCGGCAAATTAAATCAAATTGCCCTGCGGTGTGAGCAGCGGTGCGAGCAGCGGTCCTTGTAAGACTCGAGCTGGCCACAATGCTTCAGCACTGCCGATGCCGGCCGTAATGGCCATCGCATTGTCCCACGCCATTGGCTCTCCCACGGACGGCGCCTCGCCGTGCATTGTGGGTAGATCTCCATTCTCAGCCCGCTCATTCAGGCAGTTTTGGAGGATGATAACAGAGGTCTGTTATTCCACCAGGAGGAACCTTTTTTTGTTATGGTGAGATCATTTCTGAAGAGTGAGGAGGAGCCTTTTTGTACTGTGAGATAATTCTGAAGAGTGAAAGGGACAGGGTTTTATGTTCCATTGATAATGCCCGTGTATTGCCTATTACTCCGGTATGAGAGGCTTAATGTCATGACTGATCCTCGTCAATCACTTTTTTAACTGAAAGTTTAAGTGGGTCAGGGCCTTGGTACACTTTAGCTCTTTTGGTTGGGGCGAGCCTGCGTGTATATGTATGTGTGTGCGTGTGTGTGTTTGTGTGTGTGCTTGTTTGTGTGTGCGTGTGTTTGGTTGTGTGTGTGTATGGCCATGTGTGTGGATGTGTGTGCTTGTTTGTGTGTGTGTGTGTGTGAGATACTATTGGCCTCTTCTGTGTACTGGTTTTCCTTCCTGGTGATATTCATGATGTGCGTTATACATAGTGCGTTATATTAGTGCGTTATACATAGAATCACATAACGTGCGTTTCATCACACACATTGTTTGACTGAATTTTACATCAGCATAAAGCTGACAGCCCAGTCAGGCCCAGCTAATTAAGGGGCCGGTTGGCTTGCCGATGACAAGGTTGCGTAACGCTGCTGTACTGTACTCTACAGCTCAGCAGAAACCTGAAGACTGACGTCCTCTTTGAAGGCTCTGCTGAATTGATTTATTGAGCTGTTATGATGCGTAATGGCAGAGCTCTCTTCCTGTTAAACATGAGCCCTCATTCCAGCACCTGTCAGTACCAGTCAGCCCCATTGGCCAGTGTCCACTCTGATGCTTGACTTGGGTCTTGCCAAGTACCAATGAGCAGCAGTGCTTGGAAGGTCTTCACAGGCGATTGGAGGAAGAGGCGAACAATATGTGCCGGTGAACCAATCGCATTAATTCATTCACCGGAGCGGCGAGAGAGAATGAACAGACAGGTGAGGAGAGGTTAGTTCAGCGACCGAGGGAAAACGCGAGGAAGACGAAGAGTGATAAGGAGGAAGAGCTGGGAGGCCTGGGAGGTCTGCTGTTAGACGGTCGCGCGCCACGTCGCGGTGATTCTCCACAGCCGGAGCGGGATGTGTTCACCGCTGTGGAGCAGCGATGGTGCCGGAAGGTGCCGGAACACGGGATCCATCTTGTTTTTTGGTGTCGGCGGGGTGGATCGCAGGCGCGCTCGCTCTTCTGTTTCTATTAGCGCTGGGGTCCACGGGAGCGGCGGGCTGGCCCTCGCCGTGCCTGACTGTAATTATGATTGGTGTGTCTTGGCTCCCCACACTGACCTTGTTTTATTGTATTGAGGTGGGCAGGGGAGCTTGGAGGGGGGGGGTTGAGGGGGGGGGGTGCCTTGCTGGCTGGCTTTGGTTAAGAACTGAAGTATATTTATTATTGCTGAAGACAAAGGACTGCTTTCTGTCTGTAGCACTTATTGAAAAAATTACAATTGTGCTGGATTTGCTTATGCATGTCTTTCACAGAACAAAGAGTTGAAATGTTGGGAAAGTAAAAGTGGGAAGAACAGAGAACCTTTTTTTCGGGGGTGGGGGGGCAGGGGGTGCAGGGGGGGGGCCGGGTCCCGCTCCATTCTTATACCAAAACCTGCAACCTGCTGCCTGCAGACTTCTATCAACCAAGGTACAAAGCTGTTACCCAGAATGCCTTGCTCAGCAGGGATTTTATTTTATTTTTATTATTTTTTTTTTTTTGTCGTGTCCACCCCTGTGTTTTCTCCCTCCCCTTGTATCACGCACTGGCCGGTCACTGTTTGTATAAGAGCTCATTAGGATTACATAGCCATTTAGCTAAGTGACACCGGGTGTAATTGTGCCATCCATCAGTGGGCCGCATAATAACACCCTGGGAAGCGCTAAAGGGTTGATTAGCCCTCTCTCCCGGCTCCACCGGCGGCTCGGAATAATGAGCGCGTCGCCGGCCGCGGGGCGAGGGGGGCGTCGCCCTCCGAAGCCGCCAGTCACGCCGCGTGACCCTCATCGCCACGGAAACCGGAGGGGAAAAAAGAAAAGATAAAAGCGCATTCGGTCCTCGTGCTGTCCTGTCTTGTCGTCCCTTCTCCGCTCTCTTAATATCTGTCCCTTCCTCTCTCTCTTTCTCTCTCTCTCTGTTTCTCTCTGTTTGCCTTTGCTTAGTGTCTCTGAACTTTGCTGTGAGAGTCACGACTACCGTTGTGTTGTGACTGCTTTATAATGAACAGTGTAGCGGTCTCATCACACTGTCTGCTTCCAACGCAAACACACACACACACATGCACGCAGACATGCACACACACACAAACAGACGCATGCACGCACGCACGCACATACACACGCACACGCACACACCACACACACACAGGTGCACACAGACGCACACACACACTCACACACAGGCACACATGCACACGCACACACACGCACGCACACACACACAGACGCTCGCACAAACGCACACACACACACAGACGCACACACACACACATAGACATACACACACAGACACTCGCACACACACACACACACAGACGCTCGCACACACGCACACACACAGACGCTTGCACACGCACAGAGACGCACGCGCATTGCTCTTCCGCCCTTTCTTCTTGGTAACGACCCCCTGAAATCCAATCGGCTCCTTGTAATTACAATGTAGGCAGGAGCGGGGGGCGGTCATTAATCAGGGCCCGCCGATGTGCGCTGGGACTGTCCAGCTCATCGGCCTTCTGCAGGCGTGTGTGGTGATATTTAAATCAGCCTCCGACGCGCGGAGAGAGGGAGGGAGGGATGGAGGGAGGGAGGGAGGGGGGGGGAGGCAACCTGCCCCGCTTCGGCTGGTCGCGCTTCCCGCTACGGTCCACCGCTTTTCTCTCTTTCCGCCATCCTGTCCTGCCCCCCCCCCCCTCCACCCCCCCGCACCCACCTTGTTGTTTTTTTCCTTTGTTTTGTTATTATTTTAATAATTTCTCCCCCAATCATCATCTCTCTCTCTCTCTCTCTTTCTCTCTGTCTCTCTCTCTCTCTCTTTCTCTCTCCCTTTCTCTGGTCTTTTTTCACCTCGGGTGGCTGTTTCCTAAGCGTTCGCCGACCGCCTGTCAAACCACGCTGTTATCACTGCCGCTGCGTTCACGTTGCTTAGTTATGCTTCTCCCATCTTTAAAAAAAACAACCATCAACAAAACAAAAAAAACTCTGTAATTACCCTCTCCTTACTGCAGGTAGTGCCACCTTTTTTCTTTTTTTTCTTTCTTTTTACCAACACCCACAAGAATGAATAGAGCCATAATTAAGATGGAAAGAAAAAGAAGCTTTTTTTTATTTTGTTTTTGTTTAGTTTTTTTTTTTCTCTCTCTCAGTATCACAGAGGTGTCACCTCATTAAAAAGAAAAAAAAAACAAAAGTGTGCATTTTCTCAACAAAAAAAAAAAGAAGAAAAAAAAGACACCTCCGGGCATGTGCACGCAGGAGATTAAAAGATTATGATGATTTCTTCTTCTTTTTTTTTTATTTCCTCGCTCGGAAAAAAAAAAAAAAAAAAGGAGACAGAATAATTTAATTGCTCGTCAGTTAACGACGCTGCTCCGCGGCGCTAATGTCCCCCCACCTCGCCGCACAATAGATAAGAGGCGGGCCGCTGTCGCCGGCGGCGGAGTCAGGCCTGGGGGGGGGCGGAAGAGAGAGCGGGGGCTGCTGGGTAATTACCGCCCTTTCCTGTGAAATTAGCGCATTGTTAAGAGTTCGTTCCGTCTCCTCCCGGTATCGCTGTCGGAGCCTCAGCGCCGCTTAAATGTTTCAATGGCTGCGTAATTGTGTATTTTTGTCTTGTCGTGGGCAAGAATCCAAACGGAATGAAAGTGGCTCTTTTTTTCTTCTTTCGTTTTTTTATTGTATTTTTTTTGTCTGAGTTCAGAAGTACATAGTTCAAAGAAAGCAAAGAATATAATCAAGTTATATTTCCCGAAAAAAAATGGCATGTGTTTTTTTTTCCCTCCCGCTATCCTCTGGGGGGAAACTCACGGGGAAAAGTCGACAGCGCTGCTCCGACTGCAGCCACGGGTAGACAGGATAATAACGCACCGGGCCTTGAAGTCGGCGCGCGCGGTGTCTCGCGAAGAGAGTCGTAAATCCGAAGGACTTTCACTGGAGGTGTGCTTGTAAACGGGGGGCATGCACACCTCCTCCTTCTCCTCCTCCTCCTCCTGCGCTGCCAGGGTGCAGCGCCAGCCGTCATAGCGCAGCACGCCCAAGGCTACGGCGTTTCTGTGTTTTACAAACCGCTCGTCAAGCGCCTCCACTGACACATACAGTACATACACACACATGTAGACTCAGTACATACATAAATACATACATACACACACATGTAGACTCAGTACATACATAAATACACACACATGTAGACTCAGTACATACATAAATACACACATACACACTCATACACACTCTCAGTTCAGTACAGACTCAGTACATACATACATACACACTCATGTAGACTCAGTACATCCATAAATACACACATACACACTCATACACACTCTCAGTTCAGTACAGACTCAGTACATACATACACACACATGTAGACTCAGTACATACATAAATACATACATACACATCTCAGTTCAGTCAGATCATGCACACAGTGGTAGACTGCTTGTAAACAAAAGGCAGCAGTTAGATCTCAGTAAGGACAATGCCGTGTGACTCATGACAAGGTACTTACCGCATTGCTCAGTATATATCAGCTGTATAATGATACAATTAAATGCTAGTAAATTGTTAGTCGACTGGATAAGAGCGTCTGCTAAAGCCTGTAATGTGATTAATCATACAGACATACACACAGACTCATTTGCATACATAAATACATACATACGCACACGTGGACTCCTTGCAGTCTGTCGTAACCATGCAGTTGCTTATTCGCTCTGGCTCCTAAAAAAGGGTATTTAATAGAAGAATTATTCGATTTTTAGCTTTTAAATGATTCAGTCGTAGCATCCACATTCACAGACCGTGTTTTTTGTTCTTTCGCACACATACACACACACACACACATGCACACAGACACACACACATATGCAGTCTTATGCACTCACACGCACACACAACAATAAAATAAAATAATAGCACTGAAACGGTGAAGACAAATGACAGATGTTCCGGTCCTTCCTAGGTATCACAGCCTTGATATTATTAATTTGCTCCCTTGACCTGATTTTTCACTCACAGTGTGGGGACCATAAATAAGCCTCCGTGTCGACAAAGAAATCAGGCCCCGTTCCAGCTACTGAGGGCCAAGCGAAGTGCAAGGAAGAAAAAACAAGAGGCCAAGATATCAATCTTTCTTTCTTTTTGTTTGTTTTCTTTTGTTTATTTAAGGACTAAATCGATCCAGAGAATACAGATTTGTAAAAAAAATAAAATAAATAACGGCAAATAAGAAATCTTAATTAAATAAGATAACCTTTCTTCTGGTGCCAGTGTAAACTCCTTGGTCACTGGCCTGTTTCTTCCTGGCTGGTGATGTTTGTGCAAGCACTAGACCGGCCAAGTGGATCAGGGCTGTTTTCTTCAACGGTATTAGGGATCGCCTTCAAGTCATTATTTCAGAGGACCAAGTGTGTAAGGAATCTGGACTTACATTCACAGACCAGGCTCACGTGTCTGCTGACTGCACTTTTCGCAGCATCCCTTACTTGGGGCGGCAGTGTTAAATGTTGTAAAAGTTGTGAAGGTTGCAGGTCAGATTCCCAGATAGGACACTGCTGTTGTACCCTTGAGCAAGGTACTTAACCTGCATTGCTTCGGTATATATCCAGCTGTGTAAATGGATGCAATGTTAAATGCTATGTGAAAAAAGTTGCGTAAGTTGCTCTGGATAAGAGCGTCTGCTAAATGCCTGTAATGTAATGTGAAGAGAAAGGTCTGGCGCTTTTGACCGTCCTCCAGGTCGATCGTGTGCCAGTACACCCATACCTCTCACAGAATGACCAAACCCACGAGGCGGTGCTCCATGTTCACGCAGCGTCCTGAGCCCCTGTCACGTCTCATCAGCTCATAACTATCAGCTTCTCCCGCGGTCACGGTAACCGAGCGAAGGGAGTCTGGGCCTGCCAGTTGGACGGCTGACTGGCCACCCCGCTCTCAAGCCCATGTAAAAATGTGGCAGGGAGGGAAAACGGCCAGCGATTCAACTCCGTATCTGGGATACCAAACCTCCGGCAACATCCCGGGCAATGCAGTCGGGTGTCTGGAGGCTTCACATGTTCATGAAGAAGAAAGCCGGGAGCACAGGCAAAACTAGCCCCCCCCCCGTTTGCACTCTCAAAAGCAGCTCCTACAGGATGCGTAAATAAAATAAAAAAATAAGCGAAAAACTAAGTGCAATATAGTGTACAGGGAATGTAAGAACTGCCCACTGGGACCTGTGGATTGGCGTGCTGAAATGTGCGGTGAAGGGCCTTGTGCCCTCTGGTTGTGGTTCGTGGATTTCCTGTTAGCTCGTAACCGATGGAAACGCGCCACAGTAACGTGTGCGTGACCGCGCGACGCTCGCTATTTCCTGTTTGTAACCTCCGTCAGGAGCGTCCATTTCTCCCACTTACGTGTGTGAAGAGGGGGTTTTTTCTTCGGGCAGGCCCCTGCTATTGGCTGGTTCGGGAGGGTGCCGTTGGGAAATTTGCGTGGGCGGAGGAGAGTTCAGGTGGTTAACCGCTTCGACCGCGCAGCCGGGCTCGTCTGAGAGGTAATCAGGGGCTGAATGTAATCATGACAAATGGCCGCATTACCGGAACAGAGATACCTTGGTTAAGGCTTGTCAGCGGGCTCGTACGTAGTGCCGTTGTGCTCATTGCACAGAGGGAAACTAGAGAGTCAAATTAAAGGCTGATAATTTAATTTTGTGGAAACGGTAGGAGGGGTTGAGAATGGTACTAGCTCACAGAGCGGCTGTTTACTATCATTTCACCTTTTAAGGTGGGAGATCGCAAGTATGTGATTAGAATGTTCTTCACTGAACATTCTAATGCTGATGTGACAGTACACTACTGGTAACTGAAAGCAGTGGAGTTCTAGAACACTGATTTCGAATTTAAAAACATTCCCAAAAACCTACTCTTTAAAGGGTTAATAATGCCCGGTTTTTGGATTTTTGGGTTTTTGGGGTGCTTGTTCAGGAATTTGTGATTTTTCAATAAAAGTTTTTTTCGATATTTTATTTTGCGTTTTCTTTGTTGGGAGGGGTGTGGACCAGTGAGATGCTTCAGTGTTCTCAGAAATAATGATCACCACAGACTCCTTCCAGAACAATATCACCACTAAAAATAAATAAATAAATGAATTGGTGTGAACTGGAACTGAAGTTGTTAAAATGCGCTCTTAAAACCGTGTCCTCCACTCCAAACTGAACAGACGCTCTGTCTTTAATGAAATGTCTCTTTCTCTAACGGGTTTTTGCTGAAATGTGTGGACTTTTTATTCTCATCCGAGCTTATCGGAAGATGTACTAGAATAGCAACAAATGCAAACAGGGCTTAAGAGATAAGTTTTTTAATTAGGGGTGCCGCGGAGGTTGGACAAAAGAAGTGACCCCGTATAATTACTTCAAATACCCGGGCGGGTTCGAAATTTCACATTTATGAAGTGTTGAGATGTAAAAGAAAACTAATATGCATTGTCTCCAATTCTTATTTAGACGAACCAGCTCAGTCTGTTGATAAGAAACCTGGACAATTCCATGTTTAAAAAAAAAAAAAAAAAAAATCGTATTTTATTCTGTGATATGATTTATATTCCACGTTCAGCTCTGTGCGATTCCAACAGTAATCCCATGAGAGCGCTGGGGAATATTCTTTTGAGCACCAGAGAAGCATTCCTTTGTTACTATTGTTTCAGAGACTGGCAGACACGCTTATTCTTTATTTGTAGTGTCATATTAAGAACCTCAATCAGTCTCTGAAATCTTCCGTTCGCCGTTCGCGCAGGCACACACCTTCGCTCGCGTCTTCCCTCCGCAGTCACGTGCCACCGAGGTTTCTGAAAGTCAAACGGTACGAAACACGATCTTCTGCCCAGTGTCTCTGCAAGATGAGGAAATCTACGTTAATTGACGAATGGAAAAACAGCCCAGCACTCTTGTGCACAGTGATATGTTTCAAAACGATTATAGCTGCAATTATGGCACTTTCTGCCTTTCATTATTAATCTGTTTCATTTGAACACCCTTCTGTTTTCAGTGATATTGAATAAAGAGCATTGTGTCAAGTATCTGTGCACGTAATATCTCATTTGATTTATGTGTGTAGTAGGTGAATTTCATCCACTTTGCATTGAGCATCTTTATTGTTAGTATATTCTGTTCTGGTACTTACAGTCAGCCTTGTTGTTTGTAGTTGGCCTTGTATGGCATAATAGCTTTGAATTGCACTTGAATTTGTTGTCAATGTAAAATAATACGTTTAGCATGTATGATAAAAATGCATTTTCTTTCCCTCTCTGATATTTCCTAGAAGTATTTATAGGAGAAAAAAAATATGTTAACAGTTTTTTTTTTTGTTTTGTTTATTTAATGGGACTTCATCTTATAATAATGTGAATTTAAAAAAAAACACTCTGTGCCCCTAAAATACTTGCAAATGATATACTGTACTAGCGAAGTAAAGTCATGCTTTATTAGCCGTCGGTACCTCTCTGCAATGAACACCAGCAGACTGGTGTTCCAAGCTTACCTGGGGCCATGCGTGATTAAAACTGACGTAGGACATCATGGCCTATTCCGCGCACAATTATACCCGCCGAGCAATTAGACGTACGCGGAAGTGATTGCCATTAGATTAAAAGGAGCGACAATAAGCGTGACATAATTGAATAATTGCCATTCATCAAAACGGTCCCTCTGCGGAACTTCTCCTCATCAAATTGTGCAATATTAAGCATGACACTGGCTTAACCGGACTGTAATTAATGTGCTAAATCAATTACAAATTACTCCGTTCTGAGAATTCCTGCTGGAGCGCCGTCATTATCGGGGAAGGGAAGAGAGAGCGGCGGTCCCACACGCCCAGATTCCTTCAGTGCTGCAGTGTCCTCTCTCCGTCCTTTCTCTCTCTTTCTCTCTCTCTCTCTGTATGTTTATCTCTCTCTATCTCCATCCTTTCTCCCTCTCTCTCTCTCCATCCTTTCTCTCTCTTTCCCTTTGTCTCTCTCTCTGTATCTTTATCTCTTTCTATCTCCATCCTTTCTCCCTCTCTCTCTCTCTATCCCTTTCTCTCCATCCTTTCTCTCTTGCGCTCTCTCTTTATCTCTCTCCCTTTCTCTCTCTTTCCCTCTCTCTATCCATCTCTCTCTCTGTATCTTTATCTCTTTCTATCTCCATCCTTTCTCCCTCTCTCTCTCTATCCCTCTCTCTCCATCCTTCCTCTCTTGCTTTCTCTCTTTCTCTCTCTCCCTTTCTCTCTCTTTCCCTCTCTCTATCCATCTCTCTCTCCCTCTCTCTCTCTCTCTCTCTCTGTATCTCCTCCGCCCATGCCTGTTCACACCATCTCCCTCATCCCAACACCCGTTTTACACTCTGGCTGCCCTTCTGTTTTGGAGGACCCCCAGAGTTCAGCGGCGACGTGTGGGCCCCCCCCCCGCACCAGGGGGGGACCCCGAGATTCCGGCTTGAGACCCCGCTGAGAGCGGCTCTCACGTGCCCCGGAAGCCGGCGGGTTTGAATCTCGGCGATATGATTTACCGAAACGCCGCCCGTTTGTTTTGGCCGTCTATTTGCCCGTTGCGTGAAAGCCGCGGGTAAAGGGTTGCCACGAGCGCGGGCAAGCGAAGGAACGGCCCGGCCCGGCCTTGCAGCGCGCTGGCGTGTCTACGGCAACCGCGCCCAGGTAATCCCGCCCCCCCCCCCCTTCCCATCTGACGCGTAAATAACTGCACACACTCGCGGTCGTATTTGCCCTCGGAACAGATCGTTCACTTAACGAAGGTTGAAAGCGAGGCGCTGCGTGAAATTGAACTGAAACGATAGCGCCGCGAACGGAAGGTTTCTGATCGTTCAGCCGTGCGTCTCCTGCCTCTTTTGTACGCTGTGCTAATGTTGTTAGCACATTCTGCACATTTTTCGTGGGCCCACTCCTGTGCGCACAATCACCCCCTTTCTCTCTGCGGCGCATGTGAGAAGTGCACAAATTCCAGTGTAGGCGTTACCGCCACATCCCCCTCCTGAACGTTGACTTAAAAAGGACAAGAGTCATTGCGGATAAACAGCTTTGTTTTGGTTTTTTTGCCAGGTTTTATTCTTCAGTGGCCGATACTGTGTCGGGCATAAAGCTGAAGCCTCAGCAGCCTCTTCAGTTTGTTTCTCTCTTTGGATTGCTAATATCTACTCGGGACAGCCGCTTTCGCTGAACATACCTCACGTCTTGCCATTCACCGCACAGGCCCAAATGAACAGATTGCGTTAAAGTATGACACTGACATTTATATTGTTTCTCTCCTAGAAGATGGCTGAGCAGAAAACGCACCCCCCCACACTCTATCACCACCACCACCACCAACCCCGCCTTTGCTTTCAGAACAAATGAAAAAATAGCTTAGATAGCTGACCTCTTTACAGTGCCAATACGTTTCAGTATCGGGGCTTGTGTTTCCAAAGATAATTAAAAAGGGTGAGCTTTATGAGATTCTTCCTCCACGATGCCTTCTCCCCGGAGAAGAGGAGGGCTGTACGGAATCGCAAACACTCGCGAACGCGCGCGGTTACGGGCGAAGGGAACGCTCAGGACAAAAAAAAAAAAACGCGGTAATGGGGCGATAAGAACGGCGTAAGGAGAGAGGGGGCGGGGAACGAAAGAGCCGCAAAAAAAAAAAAACGGTAACAAGGTGAAGAGCGAGATAATTCCGTCTCAATGGAAGCGGAAGAGAAAGGGATAGGGAGAAGGGGAGAAAGACGATGAGAGAGAGAGTGAGAGTGAGTGAGAGAGAGAGATCTATACCACTCTGACGGGCGGGAAAAGAGGAGGAGAGAGCAGGGTGAACGGCAGCTATTGGTCTTAATTATCGCGGAGCAAAATCGATAGCCGCGGTGGCACGCTTCATTATGTGTAATGCAGTCAAAGGAGGAGAGATTAGCCGTGCAGGCTAAGCAAGCCGGGGTAATCAGCGGGGGATTCAATGAAGACGCTTCAGGAGGGGGGGGAAAAAAAACGTCTGTGGCTCCAGTCTTGGTTTTGTTCGATCGGTCTTCTTAATGGAGTAACAGAATTCTTAATGGAGTAACTTTTTTTTTTTGGAAATAAGACGTCAGTAAAGACTAACATTTGTTGTGTTTCGCTGCTGTGCTGAACAGGGCATTGATGAATTATCATGGTTTCTGAATCTGCATGAATATTTCATCCCCAGTTTCCTTCGCTGTTTACAAGCACTCAAGTCCCTCCATACGAAGCATTTTAGATAATCAATGGGCTTTAGAAATGACTTTCTCCACCGGGTTAGTTGCTGCCAGTCATTCCCATAGCTTGAAAAGTATCACTGTCAAAATGCTGGCGTGTAGAAAATGTTGCTCATTGATATCTGTGGGGCTCTGCTCATTTTTAATGGTTTTGAGAAACTCAAAAGCCTAAGCTAAAAGCTGCATTGAAAAAAAGGGTAGACTGACGTATTTGACGCGGACGGCGGTTCTTAAACAGATGTGACGTCGCTCGCCGCAGCGTTCCGAGGCGATTGAAACACGCGCGCGTGTCGTGTGTTCTCGCGCGACGGCAACGCAAACACCGGGCGGCGTGTTGGAGCCGTGCAGGCCACCCAATCGGGTGCGCCATCTCCGCAGGGATCGATAGGGCGCTAGCGAATCGGTCCATCTTAATCCAGCGTCCGCGCTTCATCACGGTGTCAGCCTCAGTTAATCACGGACCTCCTTGTTTAACCGGGCAGAGCTGGCTGAGCTGAATGAAAACCCCACCGATCGAGTCGTTATTGATGACGTGTGTCAGCCGCTCGTATCGCATTTAATGAAACTCATAATAAATACTTTGCCATTTGAATGGAAGCTCTGCGAGATTCGGATCGTGTTATGAAGCGGGCCCTTTCGTACCGGCTTCTCCACGGCCCCCTTCCTGTAACTTGTTTACCTATCCGTGATTAATGTGATTGAACACACGCAGATGGAGAGGTTCATCGTGGAGGGAAGTGTTTCCCAACATTTGAGAGTGTTAACCAATGCCCGCGCAGCCATTCGCCGCACAGCCAGATGGTTTTTCAAATCTGCTTCTTTTTTTTTTCCTTCAAACTACCCACAGCACTCATTAATAAACGCTGACATAATGGCACGCTCCAAACAGCTGCACGCTATTTCTATTTCTGAGCTTAAACTGGCGATATCGCGGCTCAACCAGAAAATCTCCGGAAAAAAAGAGTGATTCATTGAGAAATCAGGGATCCCTGCTGTCTCTCTGATCCTGCCGGTAGCGTCTTTCTAAATCCACACCGATCAGCGGCGGTCGTGACTAAATACCTCTAAACGATTTACAATGTGTGAGCAAGAGAACGGGCGTCCTGACAAGCGAAACCTAACGCACTGATGTCCACGGTTGTCTGTGAGGTCACGCGATTGTGTAGAAGTGTCCATGTGTGTGCATGAGAGGCATGATTTTAATCACAGTGGGTGCTTTTTTTGACACATCTGTCTGCTGGGATACTTGTCAAAAGTATATATATATTTATATTATTTTTTTGCATAGAATATGTCCTGATCATTTTTAAATGCTCTCCATTTATACTGTGGGGCATGTTCCGAAACAGCTCCGGTCGAGTATGAGCCCTCTGGGGTGTACAAGCTGGAGCTCTCCTGGTTTTCAGATATAACCTGATTAAGCTCCCCGCTCAAGCAGTGGGCCGTGGCTGCGCAAATTCCCCTCAAATTGTAAATCCGCCCCCGTAGGAGCCCCTAATTTGGTTCTGCGTGTCCAGTTAAAGCCTTTCCCGTGAGGTTCGTTTTCAAAAAAGCGATTCGCCTCTTAGTTAAGACTAAGAAGCAACTGAATGATTAAGGGTGCTCATATACATAAGCTGAGGTGTGTTTACTGTAAGCTGGCCAAACAGCTGCTTATTTCTTCAGCTTCTTCAGAGAAGAATATTCTAGATTCCCATTAAGAGGTAAGGTTGGGAATGAGAAGTTGTCACTGATCTTTTATAGTGGTATTTCACTGTGGTCCAGTGATCTTTCAGGGTTATCTTTCACTGTGGTCCAGTGATCTTTCACTATGACACACTTATCTTTCACAGTGATCTTGCACTGTAACCCAGCAGTCTTTCACAGTGACCCAGCAGTCTTTCACAGTGATCTTTCACAGTGACCCAGTGATCTTTCACAGTGACCCAGAAGTCTTTCACAGTGATCTTTCACAGTGACCCAGCAGTCTTTCACAGTGATCTTTCACAGTGACCCAGCAGTCTTTCACAGTGATCTTTTGTAGTGACCCAGCAGTCTTTCACAGTGATCTTTCACAGTGACCCAGTGATCTTGCACTGTAACCCAGCGGTCTTTCACAGTGATCTTTTGTAGTGACCCTTCACAGTGACCCAGCAGTCTTTCACAGTGATCTTTCACAGTGACCCAGCGGTCTTTCACAGTGATCTTTCACAGTGGCCCAGCGGTCTTTCACAGTGATCTTTCACAGTGGCTATGTGGTCGGGGATCGCAGGCAGCACAGTGAGCTTCCCCTGTACTGTTGTCAGCAGGACAGGTACAGACCTGAGTGGAGATGCCAGAGGATTCTTTACCTCCTCTATTCCTGTTCAAAAAAGATTCAATGTGCAGTGTGTTCCCTTACAAAACCCGGGTCTTTAGGCTGGAGTTTCATTTTGAGTTCTCTGCAGACGTTCTATTGCTCTTGACTGTGGCAGATAACAGAATTTCTGGATTTCCTGAGTCAGTAAGTGTTTCCTGGCAACATATGCACCTCATGGGTGGGAGCTCGCAAACAAGGATGATATGAAACTGTCTCGCTGTCTGATGCAATAAAAATCACTCCAAACGGCAGGCAAAAGACCACAGTCACTGCAGCATCCACACCCGCCGTGCGTGTCAGTTTAAAGCGATCACTTTAGGCGTGTGTGTCTGTGTCTGTGTCTGTACATGTGTGCATGTGTGCGTTTGTGTGTGTGCATCTGTGTGCATCTGTGTGTGCATGTGTACGTTTGTGTGTGTGCATGTGTGCGTTTGTGTGTGTGCATGTGTGTGCATCTGTGTGTACTTGTGTGTGTACATCTCTGTGTGTGCATCTGTGTGTGTGTATTTGTCTTTGTGTGTGCATCCGTGTGTCTGTGTGAGTGTCTGTGTGTGTTTGTGAGTTTGTACATCTGTGTGTGTTTGTGTTTGTACATCTGTGTATGTGTGTGTGTGTGTGTGTGTCTGCCTCTTTGTCTGTCTATCTGCCTGCCTCTGTGTAGTGGTGGTTCTGTGTCCACTATTTGTTTTACTCAGTTATGTAGCAGTGGACGATATCACTCTACTGCCCTCTTATATTACCCCTTAGACGAAGATACCAATCCGCTCTCCCCTCTTGCTCAAGTCTACAGTACATTTTGTAGGGACAAAATAGATGTGGGACCAAAGACTCCCTGCGTGTTCGAAGTGGCTACCATTTGAAATTCACGTCACAGGGGGTAAGAGTCGGTCAGGAGGCAGGTAATGGAGGGGAGGATGCAGGGGGTAATGTCATTGGTAGCCCCCACCTAAATTCCCAATCCCCCTCTTACTTACTCGACTGAGCATCCAGTGAATGAACCAGAGTTATCCGGCCTCGAATAGCTCATAACAGTCACAGTAGCTCTCATGAAGCAGTGTGTGGTGCTGTGATGCTGTCTTGTCTCGTCGCTACGGGAACTGTGGCCGTGGGAGATGAAGTGTCGCGTTTGTGTACTCGCTCTCTGAGCCCTGTTGCTAGGCCCGACCAGGGGGTGTGCTGTCCTCGTAACTCTCCGCACTGAGAGGAAGAGACAGAGGGAGAGACTGAGACAGAGGGAGAGACAGAGGGAGAGAGAGAGAGAGAGAGAGAGGAAGAGACAGAGGGAGAGAGAGCGAGAGAGAGGGAGAGAGAGAGAGAGAGAGAGAGAGAGAGGGAGAGAGAGAGAGGGAGAGAGAGAGAAAGATAGAGAGAGAGAGAGAGAGACAGAGGGAGAGAGAGACAGAGGGAGAGAGAGAGACAGAGGAGAGACAGAGGGAGAGTGAGAGAGCGAGAGAGGGAGAGAGAGAGACAGAGGGAGAGAGAGACAGAGGGAGAGAGAGAGAGCGAGTGTTTTATGGAGCGTTTGCCCTCCACGTTTAGGACTCTGCCCGCTGAGTGATTTAAAGCTGCGCGTGCCTCCGGACGCCCTGGTCAAGGCCTTTCCTCTCCGGACGTAAATTTCGCAGACGGATGTCCACGCTTCCTTCTCTCTCCTCTCTCCCCTCTCTCCCTCTATCCCCCGCTCAATCTTTCGCGTCCCGGAGCGTTGGCTGTGCGGGGGGTAAAACAGCCTGCGCAGTGTCAGTGCCCGAGGACGCGGCGTACTGTGCACCGACCCGGCCGGCTGAACACACTTCCAGGGGCATTGTGGGAGCGCAGCACCTCGGGTCAGCGTCGGCTTTAAAGGTGGGGGCTAGCCGCTAATGATGACGGAGAAGCGAAAATATAAATGTTGGCAGAATCAAGAACACCCCCCCCCCCCAACCCCCCATCAGAATTTCATCTACCCCTGACATACGAGACAGGTTCTATATGTATGTAAATGAGAAGTAATTAAGGTAATGTGTGATGTGTGTTTCATTTCTCGCGTGCGGTAATGGTGTCATTACACTCATTCTCTCTTTCTCTCATTCCCCTTTCTTCCATTTCCCCCTTTTCCTTCACCTCCCTCCCTCCCTCCTTTGCCTCGCATTCATTTCTTTCTCTGTCTCATTTTTTCCTTCTTTCCTTCTTCCTTCACTCTCGCTCTCTCTCTCTCTCTCTCTCCGTCCATCTCTCACCGAGCAGGTGGAACAGGTGGAGTGTTAATTATGCATTCATACATACAGAGGCCCTCCTCGTTCCACTTGACTGTTTCCCTGCTCTCACAGTGCACTCGAAACGCAGCCGCTCCCCCCCCCGCCCCAGCCCCCCCCCCCCCCACCCTCCTGGGAGTTCAGTGCTAACGGGCCTACTTTTAAAGCCCCAAACAGCACCAGGAAAGAGGAACGGTTCTGTTTCGCTCGCAAACACCAGCACTTCCCCCTTTCCCAAATCCTGAACCTTCGGAAAATTCCCGTTAATCTGTGGAATCTCTCCTGGCCTCTCTTCCGGAAGTGGGATGGAGCCCAGGACTGAAACCGAATTTTATATCTGTGGGAAGGCAGGGAAAGATCCCTTTTTTCCAGACTTTTTCTGATGTCTTTCTTAGTTTTCATGTCCTTTTTAAGTCTTTGTAGAAAGCGTTTGATTACACGTTAAAATACTCTTTTTATTTATAGCTAGAAATATTTAATGTGACATAAAACACCAGCGCACGTGTCATTTTTTTCTCTTTCGGAGTGAGTTTTTAAGTTAGTTAAATAAAAAATAGACAGA